>NC_142877.1:37024924-37176439 GCF_051225735.1 Oryctolagus cuniculus
ACTTAGGGTATCTTCTACTGCTTTCCTAGGCTATAGCAGAAAGCTGGATCGGAAGTGGAACAGCTTGAACTCAAGCTGGTGCCTGCATTGGATGCCGGTACTGCAGGCAGTGGCTTTACCTGCGATGTTACAGTGCCAGCCTCAAGAGTTTTACCTTTTTCTCTATTTAGTCACCAACAGTTTTTATGTTTTATGGTTTTGGTAATAGCCAATCTTACTGGAGTGAGGTGGTATCTCATTGTGGTTTGGTTTGCATTTCCCTGATAGATAGCATCTTTAGCATTTTTTATGTCCTATTGGCCATTTTTGTGTCTTCCTTTGAGAAATGTCTGTTTAGTTTTATTGCCCATTTTTAAATTGGATTATGTGTGTTTTTGTTTTGCTATTGTGTTGTTTGGGTTCTTTATATATTCTGGATATTAACTTCTTTTCTTTATATAGTCTATATATTCACTCCTTGTCAGGTATATAGCTTGTAAATATTTTCTGCCATTTCTGTTGGTTGTATTTTCAGTGTTGATTATTTCTTTGTTGCTCAAAAGCTCTTTAATTTGAAATTCTATTTGCTTATTTTTACTTTTATTTCCTGTGTTTTTAGTGTAATCCAGAATATCCTTATCTATTCCGATGTTCTGAAGTGTTTTCCCTATGTTTTCTTCTTTTTAAGATTTTATTTTTATTTATTTGAAAGGCACAGTTACAGAGAAAAGGAGGAGGAAGGAGGATGGGAAGGAAGGATCATTATGTTCTTAGAAGTTTATCTATAAAATGTATGAACTCTGTTCTCTTTAATAATAAAAATAGTGAAAAAATAGAACTGAAAAATATATATTTATACTTGTTACTTCCCACACTAAATATCTTTATATCTATAAATTGCTGTTGAATGTAAATCATTACACAGCTCCATTTGAACATATAATATATACATCACTGTCTACTTCAGAAATTTTAACAGAAGGATGAGAAGCTATTCGGTTTCAAATCTCAGTTTTATTTGCCTTAATGAAATAAAATGCCTGTGGAATTTAATGGAATGTGCCACATAAAAACTAATTTAAGTTTTATTCTCGTGGTTGCATTTATAAAAGAGCAGTTTTCAATGGAGGTTGAAGTTCTGTAAAATTTAATCACTACCTATCCAGAAAATAGCTGACTATGAAATATGTTTTCATTTTTAGTCAGGTATCCATTTGCATCTGTTTTACTTTTTATAACTTCCAAAGAGCTTTAACTTCTACAGAAGTTAAATTCTGTGTTCAAGTACCTTTCTGTTCCCTAGTATTGCTATTGGCATCCAAATACTCAGATTAACAAGTATAAATAAAGCACTAAGTACTTACCAGGCACCGTTTTGGCTTCTAAAGGATAAGTTAGCAACCAAATCAGATGTAGCTGCTGATTGCATCTGGCTTACAAGCTGGGCCAAGGTGGGGAGAAAAAAAAAATACCATTTGTCACATGTATTGGAGTGATAAATTCTATAAATAAAGCTGAAGCAAGATCATCAGAGAATTATGGCATACTGTTCATTGGGTGGTTGAGGAGATGCAGTTTAGATGACTCTCTGAGGGAGTGAGAAAATGAAAGGGTATAAGAGAAAGATCCCAGTGATAGGAGATAGGGAGTGCAAAGGCCTTAAGGGAGGGGGATGCTAGGACTTTAGAAAAATAGTTATGCCCTGCTTGGCTGAAGCTAAAGAGGAGTGTGCTTGAGTAAGTGACGTAACCTCTGGATTTGGTAATTTGGGAGCAGTTGGCTCTTTGCATGCTAAGAGGCATTTTAGGCATTATCGCTAATCATTCAACTTCATTTCTTACATCATAGGCAGATTATTCAACTGATAGCAAAATACCGATAAGAAGACAATTTGCACTGCTCTCAGTGAACTCTGCATTTGAAGTCTGCAGGGCAGTTGGGCGTGCCAGTTGATATGCACCTGCTGCTAAATGGTACCCTCTTCCTGCTTTTTAGGAGAGAGCTCTTGCCCTTCTTTTATCATTTCCATTAAATTTAGAAACATGTTTCTGTCTCAGTCAAGACTGTGAGCAGGGTGAGGATGGAGAGTTGAAACTATAAGTTTCTTTACTTCTTAACCTGGGATGATCTTCTGAACATTGGTGAGGTCTTTTTTAAATCCCTAGCAATTAACTTTCAATGCAAGATAAAATGATTAAAAATACTTTGGAGAGGGCAAGTCCATGCCACAGTGTGTCTGTATGTGTCTGTAGTTGTGGAAGTCTTTGGGAGAGCCATGATTTTTTTTTTTAATTCTCTCTATATTAACCTCCATAACTTAGAGAAAACATATAACATTTTTATTTCTGGGTCTGGCTTATTTCACTTAACACAATGATCTTCAGTTCCATCTATTTTGTGGCAAATATCAGGATTTCACTCTTTGCGGCTGAGTAATATTCCATCGCGTATATATACAACATTTTCTTCATCCAAACGTTGATGGGCATCCAGGTTGATTCCGGATCTTTGAGGCTGTGAATTGGGATGTTATGAACAAGGGAGTACAGACATCTCTTTCATATGCTGATTTCACTTCCTTTGGATAAATTCCCAGTGGTGGGATAGGTGGGTCATATGGTAGGTTTAATTTTAGTTTTCTGAAGGGGCCAGGACTTTCAGTTTCTGATTTAATTTTAGTTTTCTGAAGGGGCCACCTCCTTTCAGTCCCTTCCTGATGAAAGGGATTGTCACTGTCTTTTCCCTCTTCCTGTTTTGATGTATAGTAGAGTGATCAGGGTTGGGGAGGGGGTCTGTAAAGGTTCCCCAGGGGGCACCAATCACAACCTAGCCTGAGACCCACTGTTTGGGCTTTTGTTTCTCAGCCCACTGCCCAATCCACTCCCCACCAGCTCATCTGTGCTTTCTTGCCTTCACCTCCTCCTGGGAATCCCTTATTACAGTAATGATTGATTTTATTCTGCTTTGTGACAGTATTTGCTTAATGTTTGTATTCTCCAAACTCTTCTTCAAGTGACTTTTAAAAGGCCAGTTTACTGTTGCATCTGACTCTTGCAATCCTGATGTGTTAATACTAAGAATAATGACTTGATCTGTGTTAAATTATTTTCCTACTTTTTTTTCTCCTGAATTAATCAAGTGGCCTCTTGAAGCATACAAAAGTAGCACTGATTATGGTCATTTCAGGCAATTTATCTTCTCCAAACAGGGCCCTGTGGTTCAAACTGAAGTAATTGAGAGTACACTCCAAGTAAGAGATGCATCATAAGGATTTTAGAATAAAGCCAGTCCTTTCTGCCCAACAATTTTGTGAACAAGAACTTTGCTTTATGTGCGGAGAAACATATGGTGTTTAAAATGTGTTATCTCCTTCCTTGGACTCTGAGCTCCATGTGGGAAGTAACTGATTTTCTTACCATTAAAGACATCCCTCGGCCTAGCACTTGGCACTCAGTAAATGTTTCAGTAGCTATTTGTTGAATGGGTGAATGGGAAAGAAGAAACTACTCTAGGAGTTCAATCTTGCTTTGCAGATGATTCCAGTTCAGCAGCGATTCTCATTGCTAGCTAAATATTAATGTTACCTGGCTTAGGAGATGTTGCAAAATATCAATACCTGGGCCAACCCAGAGCAACCAAAACAACCAGTTTTGTGGAAATTTGGGCTTTGATTTTTCTGTTTGGGGCATCTTGTTTCCTATCACTGATTACTAAACTGCCTGCTTAATTACCAGCTTAAATAGCATAGGTGTGAATTACCCTATAGATCCTCCCTTCCCCCTACCCCTCCCCCCCTTCCTTCCTTTTTGGCTTGCCTAAAATTTTATTTGCCTGAAGTGAGGGTTGTGATCGAGGGCTGGGATGTTTAGTGACAGGAAATTCAACAACCGTTTTGGATGCTTGTGCTCAACTGTGGCCAGGAACTGTTAAATGCCATTCCAGAAACAAACACCTCCTGAGCTGTCAAGTGCAGCGATTCTGAGGGGGGAGGCAGCCTCTGGGGCCATCCCTCTGTCCAGCACATCCATGCTGTGTGGGCTGTCGGGCATAGTTGCTGAAAGCCCACTGATGGATGGTGATGGTGTCCTAGGGCTATGTTCATACAAGAGGAATTACCTGAGAATTCAGGTGTGCCAAAGAGGAGCTGTCAAGCTCCTTTAAGTGAGAAGGTGAAGGTGTCTTCCAGGCTTCCCTCAGGGTCCTTCAACAGATTTGGGGAGAAATGGAGTAAGACATCCATGGCCCAAAAATATTGAAGTGCATGCATAAAAGGGATCTTCAAAAAGTTCCAATATAGATCTGTCCACCAACTCTACTGTTCACACGATGGGCTGTCCATCTTTCTAAGGAAATAAGGCTTCATTACTTCAAAACCCTTTAAGTTGATGAAAGCCGATGGCTCTCTCCACCATTGCCCCTCCATGCGTGTTGTTTCTGGAGCTCACACCCCCCACTTAGGCCTGAAACTGTAAGAGGCCCACATGCATGAGGCAGGCCTCTTTCCAGAGGCATCTACAGCTCCCTGGGTTCCTTCTCCCAAGGTTCCTTCCATAAGACAGAAGTTCAGGGATATAATAGCTGGCTTTGCTGCTTAGGGTCTCATCAAGCTCAAACTTACTGGCCACGTCTGCTGGCCTCTCTGGTTCGGTCTCTCTCTCTCTTTAAAGATTTATTTATTTGAAACAGTTACAGAGAGATGGGGAGAGACAGAGATCCTCTATCTACAGGTTCACTTCCCAGATGGCTGCTCTCATTTTAAATTATATTACAAATCTGTAGTGATTAAAGCAATATGGTAGCACATAAAAAGAAAAAACATTAGAACAATGGAAAAGAAAAGAGGCTCAGAAATACACCAATTCTTTATGGTCAGCTGATCTTTGATAAGGTGCCAGAAATACACAACTAAGCAAGGGTAGTCTCTTTCATAAATGATATGGGCAAACTGGATATCCACATGCAAAAGAATGAAAGTGGCCTCTTATTGCACAGCATATACATATTGGGCTAACTGCTTAAATTAAAAACAAACTGAAGCTAAAATTCTAGATCATGTAGGGTAAAAGTTTTGTTACACAGGTTTTAGTAATAGTTTCATAAACATGATATTAAAACATAAGCAACAAACACAAAAAGATGAGGTTACATCAAATTGAAAAGGTTCTATGAAGGAAACAAAAGGGTGAAAACACCACTTACAAAATGGGAGAAAAGATTTCAGTTTGTGTTTCTGATAAGCGGTAAATATCCCAAACACATAAGGAATTCTCAAAATAGGCAAAAAAAAAAAAAAAAAAAAAGAATGCTGTCGCTCCCCCTCTTTGTGGAGGAACGACACAAGACCCTGCGTTGTTCTTTCGTCTGCTCGGCCCTCCCCGGGTTTGCTGCTAGTTCTTCCCGGGTTGGCTACCGTCCCTCCACCTCCGTGGAGGGGCGGGCCCCCTGCCACTTTCCCCACTTCCGCAGGGGAGCGGCACACCGCCAGCCGGCTCTCTCGGGGGCTGCACAGGTGTTCCTTCAGATAGATGTTCCTGGTGTATGTTGTCTCTCTCCTCCTTTATAGTCCTCTTCCACCAATCCCAACTCTGCTACCCACACGCCGAGTACGCTGCTCTCCTCCAATCAGGAGCAGGATCAGCTCCTGCAGGTCATCACTCAAGTTGGCGAGAGGCAGCTGCGTAGAAGTTGTTACTCCCTTCTCAGCGCCATATTGTGGGAGAGCAGATGCATAGAATAAGTCTTAATTCCAGTAACAGTCTAGTCCGAGTTGCTCCCTACAAAATGCGATTTGAAAAATGGACAGAAGACTTTGAATAAACACTTCTTCAAAAACAACAAATGGTCATAGGTACATGAAGAGATTCTTGTTGTTATTATTTATTTATTTGAAAGAGTTACATAGAGAAGGAGAGGAAGACAAAGAGGAAGAGGGAGAGAGGGAGAAGGAGGGGAAAGAGGGAGGGAGGGAGAGAGAGAGAGAGAGAGAGAGAGTCTTCCATTCTCTGGTTCACTCCCCAATTGGCTCCAATGGCTGGAGCTGTGCCAATCCAGAGCCAGGAGCCAGGAGCTTCTTCTGGGTCTCCCATGTGGGTTTAGGGGCCCAAGGACTTGGGTCATCTTCTACTGCTTTCCCAGGCCATAGCAGAGAGCTGGATTGGAAGTGGAGCAGCCAGGACTTGAACCAGTGCCCATATGGGATGCCAGCACTGCAGGCAGTGGCTTTACCCACTATGCCACAGTGCCTGCCAGTCCCTGATGAGATTCTTAATACCATTAATCTTCAGGGAAATGCAAATCAAAGCTACAATGAGAGATACTGTCTCATATCTGTCATGTTAGCTGTTATCAAAAACAAAAAGTGACAAGTGTTGCTGAGGATGGAGAGAAACAGGAACTTTAGGACACTGTGGATGATCATGTAAAATAATACAGTTAGGAAAAATAGTACACAGTTGCTCAAAATATTAACAATTCTACTTCTGGTTATTTATCCAGAAAATAAAATCAGGTTCTTAAAGATATGTGCATCATGTGCATTACAGCATTTTTTACAAAGCCAAACTGAGGAAATGACATAAGTGCTATTTGGGGCAACACGGATGAATATTACGAATAAGCTAAGTAAAATAGCCTAACAGAATGGCAAATACCAGGAGTCTTCATAAACTTCATGGAAAATGCATATTATGAAAAAACTATGCAAGAGTTTCAAACTGATTTTACCAAATAAACTTATCTTTTTAAAAAAAATAGTTTAATCTACTTAGATGGCAGAGTAACAGACAGAGAGGGAAGCGGTGGTGGGGGGAGGGAAGAGAGAGAGAATGACAGAGAATCTTACATCCATTGGTTCACTTCTCACATGCCTACAACCCCTGGGTGACAGGGGCCCAAGCACTTGAGGCATCAGCTGGTGACTCACAGGATGCATTAGCAGGAAGCTGGACTGGAAATGGAGGTGCTGGGTCCTGAACCACATATTCTGAGTATGGGTGTGGAGTCCCAGGTGACAGCTTCACCTGCTGTACCACCCTTCCCTAAAGTTTTAAATTTTATTTCCCATGGATTCTTAAAGCTCCTTAATAATTGTATTATTCTCCTTATAGGAGGTATCTAAATAGTCAAACTCACAGAAGCAGAAAGTGAGGCTGAGGGAAGGGGAGAATAAGGAAAAATAGCTTTGGGTTCTCAGAAAGTGGCCTCAAAACCAGGCTTTTCTATTGAACGAACTCTGTAATATTAATTTTTCTGAATGCTAAAATGAAGGAAAGAAAAAACTTCACTTGAAAATTTTTATCAAAAGCATTCAAGGGGTTGGCACTGTGGTGCAGTGAATTACTGCCAGGGCAGTAAGTGCCGGCATCCCATATAGGCGACAGTTCGAGTCCTGGCTGTTCCACTTCTGATCCAGTTCTCTGCTGTGGCCTGGGACAGCAGTAGAAGATGGCCCAAGTCCTTGAGCCCTTGCATCCACACGGGAGACTAGGAAGAAGCTCCTGGCTCCAGATCAGCTCAGTTTTGACCTTTGCAGTCATTTGGGGAGTGAACCAGTGGATGGAAGACCTGCCCCCCTTCTCTCTCTCTCTCTCTCTCTCTCCCTCCCTCCCTCCCTCTCTCTTTCTGGATACCTCTCTCTAGATCTACTTCTCTCTGTAATGCTGTCTTTCAAATAAATAAAATAAATCTTTAAAAAAAAAGCATTCTAAAGTATGCAATAAAAATAGCAAATAATATTATAACCAAGTTAGGTTTAGGGATATGGAGTTGTTTATACACCTAAAAACTAATTCACTTTATCTAGCTATAGGATAAAAATTATGTAATCACCTCATAAATGCAGAAAGGCATTTTTAATAGTCTAATTTTTATCATTTAGTAAAGAAGAAAAGAAAGAAAGATTTCTTATTCTGAACCTCATTATGTAGCAAACAATCCTGGACTCTTGACTGAGAAAGGAATATCTAATAATAATCATATATTCAATTTTGTGAGAGATTTTACCCCCGTATTAACACAAAATGAAACAAAAAATATTGTTAAAATTGGGCAAAGAGAAATCAAAATGTCACTAGTTGGAGATAACATGATTTGAGTATTTTGTTTCTATAGAAAATCTAAAGAAATCATCACAATTTACTTGAGATTGGTCACTGAATAGATCATCATTAAAATCATTGTTTGATATACATTAAAGCAAGTATTAAAAATTAAATCAAAATATATGGTATCACTTTACACAGCATCAAAAACATTGAATGCCCATATTTAATCGAAGAACAATGTGCAGGATTTCTCAAAAGAAACTTATAAGATATTGCTAGAACATAAAATACATAATGATATGTAAAATATATAATGACACCATTTTCATAAATAGAAATAATTGATATTGCTAAGGGGTCAATAACTACCAAATCAATTGATGAATCAACCTATCCAATAAAATTTCAATCAAAATCCTAGCAGGTTATTTGATAGAAACTGGAAAGTTGATTAAAGATTTAAATGGAAATATAGTGAGTCAATAGCAGGCCTTTGTTAAAAACTGAAAAGTTGATTAACAATTTAAATGGAAATGTAATGAGTGAAGAGAAATTAAAACTATCTTGAAAATTTTTGAGTTGGAGTACTTACATTACCAAATGTACCTATACCATCAGTAACAATCTACCATAAATTAAAAATGAGTGATATGGGGCCAGCATATGCTGATAGAAAACAACCCAACAGAGAGTCTAGGAAGACCTATATTATCAGAATGTATTATCAGAAATATATATTATTCCTTTCTCAGTCAAGAGTCCAGGATTGTTTGCTACATAATGAGGTTCAGAATAAGAAATCTTTCTTTCTTTTCTTCTTTACTAAGTATTTTTATCATAAATGATAAAAATTGGACTATTAAAAATGCCTTTCTGCATTTATGAGGTGATTACATAATTTTTATCCTATAGCTAGATAAAGTGAATTAGTTTTTAGGTGTATAAACAATTCCATATCCCTAAACCTAACTTGTTTATGAAAATGGTGTGCATTAATTTACTAGTATTATGACAAATGTGGTATTACCAGCCAGAAGCAAAAGATTTTTACCCCCCTTAATAAATAGTTGTCGAGGCTGGAGCTGTGGCGGAGAGGGTAAAGCCACCACCTGCAGTGCTGGCATCCCATATGGGCACCGGTTCGAGTCCTAGCTGTTCCACTTCCCATCCAGCTCACCTGGGAAAGCAGTGGAAGATGGCCCAAGTCCTTGGGCCCCTGAACCCATGAGGGAGACCTGGAAGAAGCTCCAGGCTCCTGGCTTTGGATCAACATAGCTCCAGCCATTGCGGCCATTTAAGGAGTGAACCAATGGATGGAAGACCTCTCTCTCTCTCTCTCTGCCTCTGCCTCTATAATTCTGCCTTTCAAATAAAATAAATAATCTTAAAAAAATTAGTTGTCAGTCAAGTGGATAGTAATGGGGAAATATGAATATTGACCAGTAACCCATCATCCACAAATTTCAATTCCAGGTGATTGTCAATTGAAATGTGAATGGTAAAACAACATAATTTATAGATGATAGCAAATTATATTTTTGATGTAACCTGAGTGTAAGAAATACTTTCTTATAGAGGACACAAAATGAATGAACCCTAAAGGAGAAAATTGATAAACTTAATTATATTCATTAAAATGTATCATTAAGAGAGAATAAAAGACAAGCTGAGGGCTCACAGAACATATTTGTCACATGTAAAACTATCTAAGGATTCTAATTCAGAATAAACAAAGAACTCATACAATCCATTTAGAAATATAACCAACCAAAATTGGCATAAGACCTAACCAGACATAGCAAAAAGAAAATTAAAATTTTGCAAAATATAATACTCACTACAGACTAGTCAAAATAGATACAATTAAAAAGATTGGCAATACCAGCTGTTGGTGACAATTTGGAGGAAATAAAAGTTCTACCATTGCTGTTGAGAGTGGTGTTAATCCAATTGCTTTGGAAGTTGGCTTAAACTTAATATAATCATACTCTGTGATCCTAGGTGAAGTAAAATAGAACACCTGAAAAATGTGTACCAAAAAAAAGTGTTCATTTTCAGAACCAATGTGGTATAATAACCAAGTCTGGAAAAAATAGCATTAGGAAGAATAAGGAGCTGTATGCTCAACCATGGAATTTAATATTCAGAAGGTGAAGTGAATGGACCATTTTTCTAATAAATCTCATTAACATAATGTTGAGTGCCAGCACCCAGTCACAAAAGAATATGTGTTATTTTGTTTCTATTTTGTGTGCACTTAAAAACAAGCCAACTGGGGCCGGCGCCGTGGCTCACTTGGTTAATCCTCCTCCTGCAGCGCTGGCATCCCATATGGGCACCAGGTTCTAGTCCCGGTTGCTCCTCTTCCAGTCCAGCTCTCTGCTGTGGCCCGGGAGGGCAGTGGAGGATGGCCCAAGTGCTTGGGCCCTGCACCCGCCATGGGAGACCAGGAGGAAGCACCTGGCTCCTGGCTTTGGATTGGCGCAGTTCTGGCAGTAGCGGCCATTTGAGGGGTGAACCAGTGGAAGGAAGACCTTTCTCTCTGTCTCTCTCCCTCTCTAACTCTGTCAGAAAAAAAAAAAAAAAAAAAAAAACAAGCCAACTATTATATGGCATTATAAGTCAGATTACTGATGCTTTATGGAGAGGAGTGGATAGCAATTGAGATGGGGCACACGTGGAGACTTCTGAGGTAGATACAGTGTTTTTTTTTTTTTTTTTCATGGCTATTTCCTATTCTTAAATAATTCAGCAAGTTATAATTTGTCTAATTTTTGATATACATGTTATATTGATTCTCAGCCTTTTGGCAATATCAAGAGTTGATATACATGTTGTACCTTGTAAAAATTTTTCAATAAATGCAACTGCATTACATATTAAGACATAATTGAATTAACATTAAAAATCTATGTCAGTAATTTTGGATCTTAAAACATGTCTAAAATTTTGAGGGAAAAGGGAGCCTAGTATTCTAGAAATAGTATATTCATTCCTGTAAGTACTCATTAAGTATATTTTTTGGTATACTAGTTCTGAAAGAGTCCAAGAGAAATTCACAGGCCTCAGGAAACAATGAAACTAACCCAGGAGAGCAATAAAAAAAGTGACAGTTGTGCTAACAGCCTGGAAGCATTTTATATCACCCAACAAGCAGTATGATAAGGAAAGTGGATGCTTTTAAGAATGTGGTAAAATACAAATACTTTCTCTCTGACAACAAGGAAAAATATAGATGTGGTAAAATTCTCTAAGAGATTTGCAAAATTCTATGAGAAAATCATGTTTCATATTGAAGCAAAGTGAAATATATCATTATCTTAAACAAGTGATGGTATTAATAGAATATACTTGACATTGATTTTGAAATATTCTCCTTCAAGTGACTCAGGTTAAGGACATAACGTTACCTTTCTGGGAGTTCAAACATGCCACTGATTTCTGCCTAATCATTACATTTTAATACTGTTTATTAGCTCATAATTTTCAGAACCAAACTATGATGTGAAGCTTTATTACACATAGAGGTCACACTGTAAATGGTACTCAGCACTGTCGAAGCAGTGCAATGCTTGAGAGAGTCTGACTAGTGGTAGAGGTAGAGGCTGTGAAAGCCAAGTGCAAGGATGCAGGGTCGTGAAATTCCTCATCTTCCATGATAAATAACAGAGAGCTGAAGCCTAAAGATACCTTAGGAAATGATTTAAAATGCTTGAAAATGGAGATGGATATCGATGCTGCTTGAGATGCCCTAATCTCATATCAGAGTCCCTGGGTTTGAGTCCTGGCTCCACTTCTGATTCCAGCTTCTTGCTAATGTTCATCCTGGAGTAGAGCAGGTGATGGCTCAAGTACCTGCATCCCTGCTCTGCCTATGTGAGACTGGGGCTGAGTTAGACTCTGACCTAGACTATTCTCACCTATTTTGGGCATTTGGGGAGTGGACCAGTGGGTGGAAGATTTGTCTGTGTCTGTCTGTCTGTCTCTGTTTCTTAAGTAAATAAAAAAGTTTAAATGTAATAAAAATACACAAGGGAGAAGAGGAAGAAACGGGAGAGACATAGATAAAATCTTCTATTGCCTGGGTAATCATAAAGCCTCACCGAATACTGCTTGGTGTTAAGAAAATTAAGATATACAGGCACAAAGACTTTGCTTAATATTTTCTCTAAAAAGCCTAAGGCAGAACAAAAAAATTATTGTCTATGAGGACTAGGAAGTTTGGAGGAGAAAGGACATGAGAAAGATATGAGGGCAATTCTTTGATTTTGTCACTTACTCGTCTCCTTTTTTCTTATGGTTTATTTCTGTATGCTTACATTATAAATATTAATAACTAAGGTTCTCAATTAAAATAATTGTTAAATGAATTATCTAGAAGCAATATAAAAGTTTAAATAGTAGCTCATATATAGAACAAGTGGCTAGAAATATCATGCTGGAGACTTTTATTTTGGTACAACTATCCAGGAACTTTTCTTTTTGCCTTATGTAGTAGGTTTCAAAATTAATTAGCTATACTTTTCAGCACTTCCTGTGTAAAGGTGGATTTTTTTCCCCGTTACCTAGAATCTGGCTGGCCCTATGAAGTTGCTTTGGCCGATGGCAAATTTGGTACAGTAGCCTTGGGCATTTCTTATATATTGAAGCTTATACTCTCTTGCTCTTTTTGGAGCCTGAGACTTGTGTGTGAAGAAAGCTGAGCAGGGTGAATGAGTGATGAGAAGCACATGACCCCCAAGGGCTGGCCAAACTCCAGGATATGAGCCCAGGCTACCATATCGAGCTCAACCTGTCAGATGGCTCACTAGCTTACTACTAAGTGATCCTGACCAAGATCAGTTGAACAATCCCAGATCAGATAAACTGTCCAACCATCCCACTAAATGTGACCTAAGGAAATAGTTATGTTTTGGAGTAGTGGTTTTGTACCAAAAACTGACATACTTAGTATAAAATGGAAGTATTTTGACTATTACTGCCTTGTGCAAAGATTGTGAACAGTAACAAGATTACATTAGATCCTTGAGATATGACTAGAAAAGAAACTTTAATATAGCTTTTGATTAATAGTGTATATTTGATACATAAATCATTAAATACATAGTGAGTATTTCAGAACACACATTTATATGACTTGTCATTGTCCCATGTTTTATGTAAAAATGTTCTTGCTAAAAATACTTGTACTATTTAGATTCACATAAATCTGCCCTGTTTATTCTTTACCTTGCATTGTAATTCAAACCTATCTTGAGATACTTCCAGAATAGAGATTAAATATTGGGTTTTGTCAACTCTAAAATTCACAAGGGAGCATTAAGTAGGAATTCATTTCTTTAACTGAGACAAGAATTAGTTGAACAATATTCAATTAAGTCAAAGGATATTTCCAAGAACTTCTGCATTTTCAGAAATAGTGACAGTTAATGTAGGGATTAACCCAAAAGCACTTTAAAGTTTAGGATCGAGGTATTATCTACATTTTAATGGATTATCAAATTAGAAAACTCTACAGGATAATTTTGATGATGTACATTGCCTAAAGACATCTGCATTAGATATTTAGACCTCTGACAACTGGTTCAAGGGTCAAATATTGCATAATGGTGCTAAGGTAATCCAACAGAAAACAAAAGGTTTTTTAAATAAGTGGTGCTTAAACAATTGAGTATCTCCAGTATAAAATGACAACTTTGGACCTCTTTTTTACACCTTACACAAAAACTTAATTCAGAATGGATTATGGACCTAAAAATAAGAGTTCAAACTCTTTTGCTGTATCTGTCATGGAAGAAGAAAATATAAGAATAAATATTCATGATCCTGGGTTGGATAAAGTCTTCCTAGATATAATACCAAAAGAATAATTGCTAAAAGAAAAGGAAGATATGTTAGACTTCATCAAAATTAAACATTTTTGTACTTCAAAATATATTATGTAGAAAGTGAGAAGATAAGCTCAGAATGGGAGAAAATATTTGCAAATATTACCTAATAAGATTGTGTATCCAGCTCTTTAAACCAATTCTTACAATACAACAGCAAAGAGAGAACCCAATTCAGCAATGATCAAAGGATCTCAATAGACATTTCTCCACTTGAGATGAAATTGGTAAGTACAAGACAAGATGGTCCATATTGTTAGCCATGTGGGAAATACAAATCAAAATCATAAGATAACTCTTCCTTTTCAAAAGATAGCCATAATACAAAAACACAGATAATGAGATAACAGTATGAATGAGGATATTGAAACATTAGAGTCTTTATATATTGCTACTCAGAATATAAAAAGAAAAATAACCTGGCCTCTCCTCAAATGGTTAAAGTTACTGTATGACTTCATGGTTCCACTCCTAAGCACTTACCCCAAATTTATGAAAGCATGGTCTACCATGAACTTGTGTACGATATTCAGAGAAGCATTGTTAATAATATCCGAAAGGTAGAAATAACTCAGATGTCCACCAACTGATTAACAGATAGATAAAAGGTGGCATATCCATACAATGTATTATAATTTGACCATAAAAATGAAGAAATAATACATGATGTCATGTGGCTGAATCTTGAAAACATATTAAATGGAAGAAACCAGTCACAAAATGTCATATACTGTGTGATTTCTTGTATTTGAAATGAAATCTGTAGAGACAGAGAACAGGTTACAAATTGCCAGGGTTTGGTGAAGAGAGAGGGTATGTGTGCTGATGGATATGAGCATTTTGCGGGGCAGGGGTGGTGCTGATGAGACTGTGGTGATGATTACAAAACTGAATATATTGAAATGAAGAGTTGTATTCTTCAAATGAGTTCCTTTATAGTAGGTGAATTATTTCTGAATAAAACAGCTATACTTTAAAAATCAAATCAGATGACTTATTTCCTTGACCTCATGTGGATAAATTACTGAAGTCTTAAAGACTCTTACTAAATAAAAATGTATTCAAGAATTTGGATAATCAAGGGACATTCACAAAATCCTTCTTTGAGACTGCTTTTTTTTTAAGCTGGGTTTATCACACTCAAATCTGCTAACTCAGGACAAACATTCTGATTAATAAAAGAGGAAAGTACTTGGTATTCATTTCTTGGTCAAAAATTGTTAGGCTAAGTCTGACTTACTATATATTCCATATCTGGTTGTCCAAACTATTATTTAAGGGAAGTATCAAGTTATGAGGATTTTTAAAATATCAAATGTAAATGAAAACAGACTAAAAAGTATGTTTTCTTAAGTTCTTTTTTCTATAATACATTCATATGAAAACACATGTTAATATTTCATCTTTGTTTTTTTATTTAGCTTGCCAAAAAAACAGGCAAGGTGTGATATTTTAATCATCTGTGTTGTTTTAATATTCTAGTGACATATTTTTTGTTCCAAGTTCTGCAGAGAGTCATTTCTCAAACAGACATTCTGAGAAGAAATGGGAGAAACTTATATTTTTTGTGTGAGTCATCAGATTAATCAATAAATACCTTCTAAAAATGGTTTGTGGGAAGGGGAAGGGAGTGGATTGTAAGGAGATAGAAATGAAATGAAATTGCTCATTATTTTTAGAGTAAAGTAAGAGTCATATAAAATATAATCAGCAACCTGATTAGACTCAAACTACTATCCTGAACTTAGCTTGACTCTTAATTTATATTTATTAATTTTTCTCCTCTTAATTGTAAATTTTTCAATGCCAAGTAAAGGATACTAGTTTTCGTTATCTAAATTATCAGTAAAAAGTACAGAATGCTTACTAATAGTTATAACAGTCATGTGAATCCGGCAATAGATGTAGTACTGCCATTCAGTCTTCCAAGCATTGTCAGAGGTAGTGATATCCTGTCAGGAATGAAATTGGAGCCTCATGCTTATCAAATTATTGAATAGATCATTTTTGTGAGATTGAGTATATAATGAATCGTTTGCCGAATCTCTTACTTAACAATTATTTAGTAGGTCTACACAATTGTTGGACCTGTGCTAATGATTAGTCTATACAGTGATTTGCAAGTAGGGCTAATAGACTCTTTCCAGCTTACTCAAAACCCTGGAAATTTGTGTATGAATGGGTAAATGTAAGTTTCTTGGGGACAAATGAAAGTCTCAAGTGTATTATAAGCACATTAGTCACGTGTACACGAACAGTGTTATACCAGAGCCTTGGCCTCCTGATGGAGCTGACCCTGTTCTCACTTTTATTCTCCTGAATTATATTCTGTCCGTGTTCTCTACCTTATGGCTGGCCTGTAATTTTCTCTTGCGCTCTCTCTCTCTGTCTTTCTCTCTGTCTCTCTCTCTCTCTCTCTCTCTGTCTCTCTCAATAAGAAAACAGCAGCTTTGTCTCATGACCAAAATCTATCCCTGTGTTGTTTTCATTCTTTAACTCTATGTACAACTTCCAGAGCTGAAAAGATCAAGTCTGTTCTCTTTTTCTCCTGAGTAACTTTCAAATGCTCAAAGATAGTATTTAAGTGTGCTTTTTCAGATAAGCCACTTTCTAAACTAAATAAACTTTTTCAACAAATGCGGGAAAATTGTGCAATAGATGAGTGTTATTCATGCATGTTTGCATTCACTCCTCTTCCAGATGTGACAACATGCTGGGGTAACTATCCCCTCCCCAGTTTCATTCTGCGTGGTTTGGGTGGTGCTGACTCTATCACCAGATCCATTTTCCTCAGCCTGGAGTAGGCTTTTAATTGCTTTATCCTAGCTGTAGGGATGGAATTACAATCTAAGGCAGGCCATGAAGATGAAATCTAGGACTTCTGTTATAACTAATAGGAAGAAAGAAGCTTATAAGGGCACTTCAAAAAATTGTGAGAAAAATGATATTAAAAGATGAATATATTTGTTGCAGAAACTTTGCAATTCATACATAGTTTTATCATAATATACATTTTCATGAACTTTATAAAGACTCCTCATATGCATGGATTTCAATTCTTTTGTTTCCACCAAAATAACTTAATAAAGTATTTTATGTATCCATGCTTACTGCTGTTTTAAGCTTACTACATCCTTTCTGCTGTGTTGCCAAGAAAAGATGCTGGAGCTGGAGGAATTAACATCTGCAGAGAGACTGCTGACAGAATGGCACACCCAGAAGAAGAGGGCAGAGAGAGAGATTGAGTTGGTGGTCTCACTTTTCATATACTCAAAGCAATAATGGCTTTCTTATTGAAACAACAACATTTGATTTGTGTTCCATGAATTGCTTCCAAAATAACCATTTCTAAAACCTAATGTTTCTACATTATTCGTAATTTTGGTCACCATTATGAACAACCTTGTGTAAGTTATTATGAATGAAGGGTGTACCATGAAGTTTACATGGGGAGTAATATGTGAATAGGAAATAGGCATTTTCATGGGCAGTCAGGTTGGATTCTGTTTGGAGGTAGCCTTTGTAGAGCTTGATTGGCATGCTCAAGTGTTTGGACTTTATGTTATATACAATGGCTACCATTAAAGTTTTCTGAGAGGGGAGTGACACAATGCAATCTGTTTTCTTATGTGTAAAATAAAAGCCTCCAGGGCAGAAGAAGAACTCTGTAGGACGACATGCTTAAAGTAAGGAGAGCAGTTATTTGGGTAATGAGTCAGAGGATCTGGGAAAAGATGAATCTGGTCTGTAGCACTTTAATGGTAGAAATAATGAAAATGCTGGTAAAAGAGCAGAATTTTGCAACTGATTGATATTGAGAATAATCAAATAAAATGTGTAGCTCTGAGCCAAAGTCTTTTGCAAAGTTTTCTTTCTTTGAAAATTTTTTTTAATATTATTTCCCTCACTGGCACTCTATAAAGCTTCAGCTTATTTTTAGTTAATGAAACTAGAAAACATATTCACATATTCTTCACTGAATTACTTTTCAGGAAACAATTGCTGAAGTAAATTTAGATTTTTTATTAGATTTATGCTTTAGTTTCTATTTATATTTACAAATAAACTGAAAAGTTCTTTTTTGATTACATTGAATTATACTTTTTTTCCCTAGACATGTTTATTCTAAAGAAAACCAATCAAAATGAGGGGACATTCAACATTTTGCATTTTATTATGTATTTGTAGTACCTGGGTAAGAATTCAATGCAGAAAGAATGGATTTTCTATGCTTCCTGAGGTCCAGGGCCTCTTCTGGAAAGGCTGTGGCTGTGAGGACTTGAAAGAGTGAGGGTCTGGCATCATCTGGAGGCTTATTTAATTTAGGCAGGGATGACTCAGAGCCTAGGTTGGGATAACTAGATGGTTGGGCTCAGCTGGGAATGTCAATTCCAACACTTACCCTTAACCTCTTTGAATGGCTTGGGCTTCCTCACAATATGGCAGGTTGAGACTGAGCTATACTATTACAACATAAAGCATTAAAGAGTGAGCATTCTAAGAGAATGGAAGAGATGGAAGCTGCATGGCTTTAAACAGCTTGGCCTCGGAAGTCTCATAGCATCACTTTTACTCTTTCAGATTAATGATAAAATATATATTTAAAATTTTATAGATGGTTTTATTTCAACCAACTGCTTAATATAATGTTATTCATATCTTTGCAATTATTATTCAGCTACAAATATTAACTCTATTTCATGTTCACACATTCTACAAATATATACTCTATACCTATGGCATGATAAGCATTCTTTGAGGGCAAATGTCTTTACGGCTCACAGGGCAGCTCTGGCTTGTTGTCAGCTGTGCACAGCCTGTGAGCCAAGAATGGTTTTTATATTTTTAAGTTCTTGAAATGAAATCAAAAGAATAATATTCATGATATTTGAAAATTATATGAAATTTAAATTTCAGTGTCCATAAATATTTATTGAAAGGTAGCTACATTCATTTATTCCTTATGTCTAAGATTGTTTTTGAACCTTCCTGGTGGAAATCAGTAGTTGTAATAGAGACTACATGACCCACAAAGCCTATACTATTTACTATTTTTACCACTTCAGAAAACATTCGACACATCTTTCTGTAAGGTATCCAATACTGATCAAACAAATATAAACCCTCACTATCTAAAGCTCCTATTTTGGTGAATAAATTGGACAATATACACCTTATATAAGTAAAATATATAGTATGCTAATTAGTTCTAAGGAGGAAAAGTAGTTGGGAAGCCAGTATTTTATTTTATTTATTTATTTTATTTTTTTAACTTTTATTTAATATAAATTTCCAAAGTGCAGTTTATGGATTACTATGGCTTTTCCCCCCATAACATCCCTCCCACCCGCAACCCTCCCATTTCCCACACCTTTTCTCATTTCATTTGCATCAAGATTCATTTTCAATTATGTTTATATACAGAAGATCGATTTAGTATAAATTAAGTAAAGATTTCAACAGTTTGCACCCACACCAAAACACAAAGTGTAAAATACTGTTTAAGTACTAGTTATAGCACTAATTCACATTGTACAACACATTAAGGACAGAGATCCTACATGAGGAATAAGTGCAGTGACTCCTGTTGTTGACTTAATAAATTGACACTCTTGTTTATATCACCCTAGGCTCTAGTCATGAGTTGCCAAGGCTATGGAAGCCTTTTGAGTTTGCCAACTCTGATCTTATTTAGACAAGGTCATAGTCAAAGTGAAAGTTCTCTCCTGCCTTCATAGAAAGGTACCTCCTTTGATAGCCTGTTCTTTTCACTGGGATCTCACTCGCAGAGATCTTTCATTTAGGTCTTTTTTTTTTTTTTTTTTTCACCAGAGTGTCTTGGCTTTCCATGCCTAAAATACTCTCATGGGCTCTTCAGCCAGATCCGAATGCCTTAAGGGCTAATTCTGCATGCTGTTTAGGGCATCTGCCATTCTATGAGTCTGCTGTGTATCCCGGGAAGCCAGTATTTTAGATACAATCTAATCCAATACAATCTCATTTTAACTTGGTTGTATCTACAAGAACTATAATTCCAAATAAGGTCACCTTCAGAGAATTTAACTTGAACATATCTGTGAAGAACATAATTTAAATTGAAATGCCAAGGTATAGATGTGTAGCAAGACATGTAGCTACTTTTCACAGATTCTTTCAAGTCTTTTATCTTTACCCCAAGATGTGGAACCAAAAAGAATCCACAAATGGGGGTGGGGTGGGGTTAGTGTTTGACGCTGAGGAGATGCCCTTAGCCAGTATCAGAGTGCCTGAGTTAGAGTCCTGCCTCTACTCCCCAATACCAGCTTTCTGCTGATGCACACCCTGGGAGGCAGCAAGTGATAGCTCAAGTATTCAGGTCACCACCACTCACGTGAGAGATCTAGGTTGAGTTCCTGGATCCTGATTTCAGCCTGGCCCTGTCCCAGCTATTGGCAGCATTTGCAGTATAAACCAGCAGATGAGAACTTTCTTTGTCTCTTTGCCTTTGAAATACATAAAATAAATGAGAAAGAACCCACACATCATGCCACTGCTCGAAAAATTAACAGGGGCTAGTGGAAAGGAAGCTAGCAAATGATGAGAAAGCTCACAGTAAAAAATGGAAACTCTTGGGTGAACAAGGTACGAAGAATGGAAAATCTTGAACAGGCACCAGTAGTAATGTCTTGTGTTTCTGTGATCACTTGCATGGTTGTGGCCAATCATGCATTCTTCTCTGCATCCACCTCACTGTCTGGCTTCATGAGGATAACATTTCTCAGCCTCCTGACCTGTACCATGTGGCTTGCTTGAGACCATGAAATGGGATGAAAGACAGTGTGTCAACTACCAATCATACAAGGCTTTGGTTGTTATTGATTGCCACTTCAGTCTCTGCCATTGCCATGAAAAGAAGTCTGCTGGTTCTAGTAGAATGAAAAACATATCAAGTACAACTATGCCAGTTGCTGCATAGATCTAAAGTGAGGAGCACAGCCACCATATCCCATAGGCTAAGGCAGGATTGTCCACTAGCTGAAAACTTGCCAGGGCTATCTGGAAGAATAATGACTCTTGTTTTTAACATACTGAGTTTTAGAGTGGTTTGTTATATGGCATTATCATGGAAAAAAAAAAAAACTGTTACCATAGCATGGAACCTCAGAAGTATTTACCTCAGTCTAGAATGCTAATAGTTTTTTACAAAGGACTAAAATAAGATGACCTAATGCTTACACAAGAGTACAGTCATGGAGAAACTCAAGGGTTAATATATCACACAACTGAAGTAGAATGTCAAGATTAAGGTACGAAATTCTGGGCAATAAGGGAAGCTAGTAGTTCATATATAGTTTTAAAGAAGATTATTTATTTGAAAGGCAGAGTTACAGAAATGCAGAGGTGGAGAAAAGAGAGAGAGCGAGAGAGAGAGAGGTTTTCCATCTATTGGTTCATTCCCCAAATGACCACAAAAGCCAGAGCTGGGCTGATCTGAAGCCAGGAGTGAGGGCAGGAGCTTCTTGGTCTCCCATGTGGTTGTAAGGGCCCAAGGACTTGGGCCATCTTCTGCTTTCCCAGGTGCATTGGCAGTGAGCTGGGTTAGAAGTGGAGCAGCCAGGACTTGAACCAGCACCCATTTGGGATGCTGACACTGTAGGCAGCAGCTTTACTGGCTATGTCACAGCACTGGCCCCAAATATATAGTTTTTTATATGCATATTTTAGTTTGCTCTGGTTGCTGTAATAAAATATTGGGTAGCTTATTTATTTCTCACAGTTCTTGAGGCTGGAAAGTTCAAGATCTGGGTTCCAGTAGGGTTCACTGTCTGGTGAGGGATCTTTTCCTGCCTCACATATGGCTGCTTTCTTATTTTGTCTTCGTATGGCAGAGAGGAGATAGGAGAGAGGGAGAGAAATGTCTGGAATCTCCTACTAGTCTATCTATAAGGACAAGCTGCTATCAGATGAAGGACTCTTACGATCTCATTTAACCTTAAAGACACTATCTGCAATTCTGTCACATAGGTAGGGCTTCAACTTTTGAATTCTGTGGAAACACAATTCAATCCATAATAATACCTTAATTAGGGCTCGTCAGCTCTGAATTCTTCTCAAGTAATAGCGTATGGAAGAGAAATAACTCTTCCTTAATAATAATAGTTCCTTACATTGACATAATGCTTTATATTTTTAACTGTATTATTTATATAATCACTAATATTCTATATGGTGATATAAATAGTTACTGCCTTTGCTGCATAAATGAGAAAGTTAAAATATTTTATAAGTTAGAAAAATAAATGATTTGCATAAAGGGTAAGAATTGTTATGACTCAAGGGCCGGAAACTAGAGTGTACTCCTTTCCAGTGTTCTTTCATAATGATAGTTTGTAAGGTCAGATTAAGAAAAGTTGGAGCTTAAAATGGGTAAGCCACTCCTTCTCTAGACATTAGATTTGAGAAGCTACTCTTTTCCAGAGATGAGGATATTGAGGTACAAAAACTTAGATTGGTTTATTCTAACTCAGATGCATGTAGAATCTAGTTACAGCTACCCAGCTCTGAGCTCCCAGCTCATATATCTTAGCATACACAGAGGAAGCAATAACCATTGCTAAATTATCAATGTCCTCTTGTAAATTAGACGTGATGATATTTCATCAACAGAAGATTAGTAACGAGGTTGTATCCTAATGGAAATAGGCAGGTTAACAAATGCTAAAAAGGAAAGATGTAAAGAAGTGTGGCGAGCATAAGAAGAGTAGCAAAAGTTATAAAATTAATTAAAATGCTCAAATTCAACATTAAAATCCATTTCTCCTGAAATTGAAAGCCATTTTGATTTGTTAAGTTGTTGTTTGCATTTATTTCTTTGTCCATGAGAAAGTAGTCCATACGTTGTGACCACGTACCAGGCTCTGTGGTACATGTTACTTAAAAGTGAGAAGCAAGAGGAAAGGCTTAAACGTGGACAGAGAACAATCGGGACACAATGATTATTGAGAAGAACTAAAGTGTGAAAAATAGAAAAAAAGTCTTGAAGAAACACATTTCAGGAGTAAAAGAAAAAGTCTTCATTCAGAATATCCTCACCAGGGGCGGGCATCATGGAGCAGTGGGGTAAGCCACCACTTGAGACTCCCACATCCCACTTCAGAGTCCTTGGCTTGAGTCCTGGCTATTCTATTTCTGACTTGACTTCCTGCTAAAACACCTTGGGTGGTTACAGATGATTACTCAAGTACTTGAGTCCCTGCCACACATGTGGGAGACACAGATGGAATTCCTGACTCCTGAGTTCATCCCAGCCAGCTCCAGAAGTTGTGGGAATTTGGGAAGTTAATTGAGAAGGAAGAGATCTCTCCCTTACTCTTTCTCCCTCACTCTGTTACCCTGCCTTTCAGATCAATCAGTCAATTGATTTTAAGAATGAATGCTAAAAAGATTATCCTCCCCTGACTCACAATCTTAGACAAATTGTTTTCAGACACCTAAATCCACATATGGTGCAACTACACTGAGAAAGTTATTGAAAAATATCCTCTTGTAAAGCAGGAAATTGCACAAAAGATGAGAAATGAAATATCCAAGAAGGAAGGGAACATGATGCACAAAAGTAGTGAACAGAAACCCTGGAGTGAAGGAAAGACAAATTCCAGGGCCACAGGGCTGCGGAAAACAGAGATGGATGGGAGCAAGAGCAGAAGTGCTGGGAGAAAGGTCTCCGTGGGAATCAGAGAACAAATTGTCAGATCATCTGTCAGGGTATGCCTTTTGAAATAAAGGAAACAAAGACAAATGGTAGATTTGATGAAATATTTGGAGAAATCTTTAGAATCGACACACAGAAAACTGGAGAAAAAAGGGCAATTATTAATAAGAAGGAAAATGAAAAGTTATGAAAGATTAGATAGACCATCTCAATGCCTTAATGTGTTAAATGAGTCAGCAGTGACTAATGGTAACTTAGGCAAAATGAAATAAACAGTTGTTACTGATTAACTGTAAATGTTAAAGTAGTTTATTAGTTATCTGTTCCCATATAGCAAATGACCCCTAAGCAATTATTGACGTCACCATGCCTGTGGATCAGTAGTGTAGAAAGTAGCAAAGCTGGACGTCCTTGGCTCAGTCTCTCATGAATTCACATCGAGGTTGACTGGGGATGGTGGTAACTGCCTCCAAGCTCACTAATGTGGCTGTTAGAGAAAGCCTCAGTGGCTCAGTGGTATTGGATGGAAGTGACATCTTCTGACAAGATGGTAGCTGCCTTCTTCCAGTGGGGAAAATGAGAGAAGATGAGTGAATAAATACACTGGAAGCCACACTGCTATTTTATGATTTTTATCCCCAAAGTCAGAACATTGTCAAAACTGGTCCCTGGGGCCAGCAATTGGTATAGCAGATTAAACTTCCATCTGAGATGCCAGCATCCCATGTCCCAGTGACCGTGCCCGTTCCAGTCCTAGCTGCTCCACTTCTGACCCAGCTCTCTGCTAATGGTCTAGGAAAAGCAGCCAAAGATGGCCCAAGTGCTTGGGCCCCTGCCACCCATGTGAGAGACCTGGAAGAAGCTCCTGGCTCCTGGCTTTGGCTTGGTCCAGCCCTGGCTGTTGTGGCCATTTGGAGAGTGGACCAGTGGATGGAAATCTCTCTCAGTCTCTAATTTACTTTTCAAATACATAAATACATATTTTTAAAAATTATTTAATTTTTTTTATTTGAAAGGCAGAATTACAGAGAGAGGAAGAGAGAAAGAAAGACAAAAAGATCTTCCATCCATTGGTTTGCTCCCCAAATGACCACAATGGCCAGGCATGGGCCAAGCCAAAGCCAGGAGCCCAGTTCTGCTTCTGGGTTGCCTACCTGGGTGCAGGGGCCCAAGTACTTGGGTCATCTTCTGCTATTTTCCTAGTTGCATTAGCAGGGAACTGAATCAGAAGAGGAGCAGCCAGGTTTTGAACTGGCATCCATATGGTTTGCTATGCCACAATGTTGGCCCCAATAAATGCATCTTTAAAAAATTGGTTCCCCTTATTTCATGTGTTAGGAGCAAATTATGAGTTCCAGTCCTCACTCAAGGGGAGGAGGATGCAGCCCAGAAAGGAGCATCAGAGAATTTGTGAGCATAATTTTATCTTTTTAAGATGTATTTATTTATTTAAAGCAGTATGGCAGAAAGGAGAGGGAGAGGGAGAGAGTGAAAGAGGGAGGGAGGGAGACAGAGAGAGATTGAGAGAGATTCTGTTGTGGGACGGTCCCTGGCTATCCTTGGTCAAGGTTGTCACCTGTATGTAAGAAAGAATTCAAGGAAGGACATAGAGGTGAACAGGAATGTGATATAAGTACACACTCGCAGAATAGGTATGGGCAAACAGCAGAGAATGAGTTGCAGTCAACAAGGTTCCAAGCTGTCTTTATACCACTGGGAGGCATAGGGGGTGGTGTCTGGGTCAGGGCTTCTTTTAATATTCGAAAGTGGCAGAGTTTGAGATGGGGTCCATTACTGTGGCCTTTTCTTGAAATCTTGGAAGTATTAAGGTCTGTGTGATGGGAGTTGGAATGTGGGCCATTTTAACTTTATTTTAATTACATTCTAATGATCTAAGCATCATTGTAAAGACAGAGCTGCAGCCTTATATTGAAGATTTCTAACTGGCACTGGTTCCAAGTTGCAACACAACAGTTTCTGCTACTCAGAAGGGGGGTGGTTTGAATGGTGCATGGAAGGCGGTTTTGGACAGTGCATGAAAAGGACATTTGAATGATGCAGACTAGGCTGTTATGTGTGCTGGCTGATGCTGCAATGGGGGTTGCCCAGGACTATCAGGCCATAAGTTTTGCTGCCATGCCACAGACTGGGCCAGGTAGCAGGGTGGTGCTGTCAAACCTCAGCTCCTCTTGTTCTTACTACCACCTAACCTACATCACCTTTTCTCCACTTTGAGATGTTCAACCCTTAATCTTAATGAGAGGTTGAGGGAGGAAGTTTCGATTTACATAATTTCTGCATGCTGTGTCAGGGTATCATTCCTGCTTAGCCAGGGAATGAGAATCCCTTGCCAGCTGATCTAGACAATTAATTCAAAGAGCTATTGGCTTGCTGCCAGTCATTAGCAATACCTAGAATCCCTGTATGACCATCATTTTTTACATGAAACTCTTTCAACCTTAGAAAAGAAAAATTTTATAATTAAGATGAGTGTACATGGGCCAAAAAGGAATAAGAATAATAAATTTGTTGGTGAGAGGAGAGTACTTTTTAACTACTTGCCAAATGGTGAAAACTGAGGGACTTCCCTTACCAAAATGATGGGACAGCTGGACTTGGTAATAAATCCTTTTGCTATTTTTTGAGCCCATTTGTGTTCATATAAATGCAGTATGTTTGATGAATCACTGCACATATTCCACCTTGTCTTAGTTGTCGGTAATCAAGGGCTTGCTAGGGAACCTAAAGAAGCATGCAGTTGCTATGGGGCCTGGCCCCTTGATTGGGCTAAATTGCCTGAGGCAGTGGACAGGTTATCTTTAGGCAACTTCATGGACTATGGTAAGATACTCTCCCAATATGATGGGAAATCTTACCAGGGATAGTCTCCTGCCAATAGTTTCCAGAGAAGAAGATAAGAAATAGAAAAACATGTCATTTGGGAAGTGTAGCAGCCATAATGTCTGTCTCTCTAGAGAGAAATGCATGGCTAAAGCAAAATGTTTACTTATATTCTAGGTGCCTGTGAAGACTGAAAGGGCTCTTAGCATTTAGGCTGCAGTTGGTCAGAGGAGAATCCCTCTCTCCAATTTTTTTTTTTTTTTTTTTTTTTTTTACAAATGAGGTCACCCAGGGAGATTGATTGTCTGTAATTCTTGGAGACTGGCAGTGGGAGAACCATGTTGCCATATTCTATCAGAGTCTTCTGTGCCTGACCTAAATTGGTAATGTTTTATTTGATCTTTTGTATCTGCATCAAAGAGGATGTCAGGCAAGCAAGGGTCTCCCATACAGCACCACAAAAAGGGCAATGTTTTAAGGTGGCTTTGGGTTCCATCCTCATCCTAAGGAGTACAGTGGGCAATGGGTTGCTATAGAGGCTGAGGTGTTGGAGCCATTTCCAGAATCTTCTTGGAGCCTTCTTTGCTACCCTATCTGCCAGCACATTTCCTCTGATGATAGAGCTGTTCCCTTTCAGGTGTCCCCTGCGATGAACAGCCACTCTCAGAGTTCCCACATCAATTAGAATATCTTACCTGTGTGATGGTCATGTCCACAGACAGAACATGAAGGAACTTGGATTCCCTTTCATAGCTGAGGGTGCCTCTCTTGTTTATATTAGGGCAAGAGCTCTATGGGCTTTTCAGGTGGGGATTGGAAAGAGGGCCATGAAGATCTGGAGGCAGGCATTTCTGACCCTCTTTTGCTGTCTCTTACAGAAGAATTGGAGTTGGAGGGTAGTTTTAAAACTGAGGGTCCCATCTGGTGGCAAGGTTTCTCCATTCTCTAGCTTACAGCTTGAATTGTGGCCAGTCCTACAAAAGAAAACAAGCTTTTTCTTGTTTAGAACATTGAATTCAAGGGTTTCATAATTTTTTAAACTATTAAAACCTTTGCCATCTTTTTTTAAGATTTATTTATTTACTTGAAAGGCAGAGTTACAGAGAGGCAGAGAGAGAGAGAGAGAGAGAGAGAGAGAGAGATAGAGGGAGGGGGGGATCTTCTATCCTTTGGTTCACTCCCCAGATGGCTGCAACAGCTGGAGTTGTGCAGATCCGAAGCCAGGAGCCAGGAGCTTCTTCCCGGTCTCCCACGCAAGTGCAGGGGCCCAAGGACTTGGGCCATCTTCCACTGCTTTTCCAGGCCATAGCAGAGAGCTGGATCAGAAATGAAGCAGCTGGGACTCAAACTGGAGTCCATATGCGACCCTGGCACTGCAGGCAGCGGCCTTACCTGCCATGCCACAGCACCAGCCCAGGTTTTCAGTTTTTAAGAAGTAACCTAGGGTGAGTCCATGGCAATGGTTGTTTGACCCATGTTTGAAACACCTCCTATGACTTAGGGCGAGAAAAAGAAAATAGGTGTGGCATGGCTCTCCAAGAGCCCCTTTTGCCCAGGCATCCACAGCCCTTGGAGCTTTGGTTTTGCCAGGTGTCTGCAGGCCCTGAAGCTGTCTGTAACAGTAGACTAGGTTAGATCTGGTATCCCAGGATCTCACCCACATGGTTTGGCACCCCAGATGTCCCCAGTTGGCTCCCTTATGGACTGAAGTGGACTTGGTGTCCCAGGTCTGGTCTGGTCTGGTCTTGTCTTGTCTTGTCTTTCTTTCTTTCTTTCCTTCTTTCCTTCTTTCCTTCTTTCGACAGGCAGAGTGGACAGTGAGAGAGAGAGACAGAGAGAAAGGTCTTCCTTTGCCGTTGGTTCACCCTCCAATGGCCGCTGTGGCCGGCACACTGTGGCCAGCGCACCGCGCTGATCCAATGGCAGGAGCCAGGTGCTTCTCCTGGTCTCCCATGGGGTGCAGGGCCCAAGTACTTGGGCCATCCTCCACTGTACTCCCGGGCCACAGCAGAGAGCTGGCCTGGAAGAGGGGCAACCGGGACAGAATCCGGCACTCCGACTGGGACTAGAACCCAGTGTGCCGGTGCCACAAGGCAGAGGATTAGCCTAGTGAGCCACGGCACCAGCCCAGGTCTTAAATACAATTGGTAGTGCCCAAGCATCCTTGAGCTCCTTCATTTGACCTGGGCATGTGCAGCCCTGGGGCTTTCTGTGTGGAAGGGGATGTATGGGGTTGGTCATGAGAGATTTTAGACCTCAGCTTTAATACCTCAGCAAGGCTAAACACACTAGTTCCAGCCAGTAGTGGTCCTTTATGACCATTAAGATAATTCTGGAAGTAATCTTTGAAGAGTGGGTAGAGGGGCCCTTCTTCCAGAGAATACAGAGGAACTTTTCCATAGAATATGCCTTAGAATGCCCATCATTGATGTCTCAGGAATACATCCAGATTCTTTGTTCTGGCTTTCACTATGGAGGATAGAAACACTATTTAAAAAAATAGAAAAAAAAAAGTAAACTGGGGGTGTGACAGGATTGTTGGGTTTGTGGAATGGGAGGATGACCATATACCAAGCAATTTTCCACAGAGACAGCACAGGTGCTCCAGGGTCAGAGAGTAGCAGATTTACTTGCCATACATAGGCAGATACTAACTGCCTGGGGATCAAACAGCTCATTGGTAAGGGTAACAAAACATGCAACATGGCACTCATCTAAAGAAACAAAAAGGCATCCATGGCCAGGTGATGAAGCCAGAAGATTCCCTGAGCACTGCACAGTTGAGGAAGCCATTCTTAAAGTTTCCTTGTATTACACTAATATTGCAATATTTTGAGAGTTGCAGGCCTAAAGGAAGAAAATAAAATGTTAATGTGATTTTTCTCCTCACCTTGTTTTCCAAAGGGAAAGGAAGAGAATGGGAAGAAAGGGTAAATAAGAGAGAAGAGATAGGGAAGGCAGCAGAGAGGAGGAGAGGAGAGTGCAGGGAAAGGAAGGTTGGTACATCATGCCATTTAACTGGATTCAAGTCCCAATTCTGATTCTGACCCAGCTTTATGCTAATATGCACCCTGGGAGGCAACAGGTGATGGATGAAATACTGAGGTCCCTGCCACTCTTCTGGAAGACCAAGATGGAGTTCCTGGTCCTCAACCCTGGCTGTTGCAGGCATTTGGGGAGTGAAACAGCATATGGGGAAAAAAACCTCTTTTTTTTCTGCCTTTCAAATGCATAAGATATATTTAAAAATAAAGGGATATTTATACATTAATTATAGAAAAGCTTGCTTAATATCTGTTGAATGAATTAATGTATTTCCAATATTCAGTTCTCCAGTGTCAAGCCTATCGTTTTTCCCATATATATATATATATATATATGGGAATATATATATATATATGGGAATATATATATATATATATATATTCCTGGGCAAATCTTAACCACACAAGAAAAAAAATCTCTTTAATTTCCATTTTGTGTACATTTTCATCTTTGTTGCCATGGCACCAAACACTGCCTCAGAAATAGAATTTTTTTGGATAGGTATCTATCCAGGGCTAGGCTGTGTGCTGGAGCAGAAGCCATCGTTTTCTCTTTAACATGGCTGCAGTTGGGTATCTCTCTGGTCCTTGGGTTCTGGTTCTGTTTAATGTTCTCCCTTCTCTCAGACACCCACAGGGACCAAAGGCACCTACCTGAAAACATATTTTCTCATTTCTCTCTCTTGTTGGGCTGTGCTGTTATGAATATGTTAATTAAGTTTCCCATACCATGTTGTGCACAGCTGTTTGTACATACATTCAGCATGATTGAATGACAGAAATGACCTAAAGTGGAATATACAAGTAAAGAGCTTTATTTTCCTCCTGTAACAATTTATAAGGGAATACTTTGTGCTGTCTCTCTCTCTCTCTCTTTTTTTTTTTTTTTTCAATTCAGCCATCTTTGCTGTGGCTTTTACCCTCACTCTTGTTTGTGTCAAGATTTCAAGATGGCTACCCCACCTCCAGCACTGCTTCTGCTTTCTTATCAGAAGCAGAAGAGACAAGGCCAGATATGCAAACCAGCCACATCTTTCCCCCTTTAAGCAGCTTACTCAGAATCCCCAACCTGTGACTTTCACTTAGCTCTCTTGACCAGAACTGAGTGATAGAACCAGTATAAGGAAGGCTGGAAAAGTCAGCTTTTCTTTTCCATTGTTACAGTTTGACACACAGTTCTGTTTGTCTAAGAGTGTACATGTTGGATGAGAAACTCTGCGTGGCCACAGGAGAGAATGAGAATGAAGTTTGAAAGGAAGTTTATTATGCTCCTGGGTCCTAGATCCGGGTCTCTGTGCACCAGGCAGGGCCATGGTGGAAAGCACCAGTGTAGTCAGGAGGCAGAAGACAGGAGTTGGGAGGGTATCCAGGCCAGAGTCTTTGTGGTTCTCCACGAGAGAGGCAAGGAGGGCAAGGAGGGCCGTCGAGGACTGGCCAGTTTGAGAATGCTTGGACTTCCAGACAGGGGGTTGCTTCCAGTTGGCTGACACCTGCCCTGTGATGGTTTAAAGTAGGGATGACCTTGGGTTACTGTATGAGAATTCAGAAGAGGAGGTAGTTAGGGCTGTTGATTCAGGATTGGTTGTTTTCTGTATGAGAGATGTTCATGGCCTAGCCCCTTACGAAGTCTGAGAATTGTCTAGCCCTAGGATGAGAAGTCTCTTCCTGCCAGCAAGCTTTTAAGATGTCAAAACATCATAAAGCACAGAAAATAAAATAACATGATTAATATACTGCTACAGCAAATTGTTTGCAAAACTGACAGCAATTATCACTCTCCTTTTCTTGCGACTCTCTTGCTCCCCGTGAACCTTCTCTTGATAACAGGTGAAGTTTATTTCTCCACTCTTAGGTGTGAGCCTGCTTTATAATTTGCTTTGGCCAATAGAATCAAGTCTGTGATGTTGTGCCAATTCCTAGCAGAGGCTTCTTAGCCCATTTTTCTGCTACTGTAATAGAATAGGGCAGTCTCTTCAGTGTATAAGAATAGAAGCTCCTTTGGCTCCTGGTTCTTGAGGCTGGAAAGTCCAAGAACATGGCAATGGCATGTTTCATGGGACTTCTTGCTGCATCATGACACAGCAGAGGACATCACAGGGCGAGAGGACAATGGGGACAAGCTCCTCCCTTTTGTAATTAGCTCACTCCTGTGATAACTAAACCAGCACTCCTGCAATAAGCACATTAATCCAATCCTGAGGCTGAAGTTCCCATAGCCCAGAGACCTCCCATGAGGTCCCATCTCTTAATACTGTTACAAAGTCATTTACATCTCAACATGACTTTCAAATCATAGCAGCTTCAAAGCAGCTTGGAGGCTTTGTCTTGCTCTCTGGGAACACTATTGATCCACCCTTTGAAGAAGTCTGGGCTATTCTTCTGGATGGTAAGAGCCACAATGGCTCAGTCACCCCCATCACTTAGCCAATAACTAGTCATTCCCTGCTAGTAAAGTTGCTGCACTGAATAGCAGGTGATATCTCATGGATGAAAGAGGCCAGCTAAGATCTAAAGAACCACCCAGCTGAACCTGGGCTCTATTGCTGACACACAGAATTATGAATGGCTGTTGTTTTAAGCTGCTACATTGTGGGATGAATGATAAAGCATCAAAAGCTAACTGATGCAGTTGCCCTATAAATATAAGACTGTATTAGTCAGGAAAAAACATAAAGATATTGGTTAGAGTTTTAGCTAATAAAAAAGTTTATATTTTAGGATTTACCAATATATTCTGTGGTATTCTTGGACTTAATGAATTGATTTCTTTTAATTTTTTGCTAATTTAGTAAATATAATAATTTGATACTCTTTTCAAATGAAACTGAAAGTTTTGGGATGCATAGTGACTGGGGGTGTGTGGAGCAGTTCCAGGGCCCTGGGCCTCCCTCACTTTCACACTCAAGGGAACATTGGCAACCATCATGGGGGTGTGGGCCATCATCAGCTTCTGATGTTCTCATTTTTATTGTATATTGTTTAACTCATGCCTGGGAGCACTAATGTTGAGAAAGGAGGATAAATAAATACTGATTTGGGAAATTAATTAGATGCACAAAAATCTCATTAAGATTATCTTTACCAACCTATGAGATACAGATATATTACCTACAAATGTTCTTCATAAAGTTCATGGAAAAGTAGAACTAAAATATAAGAATAATTTTTGTAAACATTTTTATTAAATATTATCAGACATATAAAGTTGTACATAATTGGGGGGAATGTGATATTTTCATACACACATACATTTTGCAGTGTGCAGTCAAATGTTTAATTTGAAATTAATTATTTCAAATATTTAACATCCTTTTATGGTAAAACATGCAAAATTCTATCTTCTAATGTTTGCTTTTTATGTAGAAATAGTATATTACCATTATCTGTAACTACCATAATACATGTTTCTAGTGTTTTTTGAAGACTTCCTTGTGCATTCATTTCATTTTTTGTACCAAAATAAACTTATTTTTTAATTCCAGTTTTCCACAAACATTTTCAAGTATATTCATCCATAGTTCTTATTTAGCATGGAAACTTTAAATGGGACCTCAAGAGCCAGTGCTAAAAAGAAATTAATATATAACAATGACTATTATATCTGATTAACATGTCATTTGTCAAAATAAGGGACAACCATGCTTACATCATGTAATCTGGAGAGAAATATATTTTTTAAAGATTTATTTATTTATTTTGAAAGAGAAAGAATATCTTCCATCATCTGGTTCATTCCCTGGATGGCTGCAACAGCCAGTGCTTGCCAGGCCAATGCCAGAAGGTTCATCCAGGTCTCCTATGTGAGTGCAATGGACCAAATACTTGGTCCGTCTTCCACTGCTTTTCCCAGGCCATTAGCAAGGACTGGATTGGAAGTGGAGTAGCCAGGGCATGAACCAGCACCCATATGGCTGCCAGTGTCACATGTGGCAGGCAGCTTTACCTGCTACACCACAGCGTCAATCCCAGGAAGAAATACTTCTCAATATGCATCAGACAGCTTCTCTTGAGTTTTCTCATTTTAAAACTTCACAGAAAAATTACAAAAGTTAATTTTTTAAAATATAAAATGTAAGGGTTCCAAAGCTCAGATCACAAAAATTAGTATTTGATGATATGTACATTGAGTACCCTGATATGAAATTCTATTTTGCTTCCTAAAGTTTGTTTATTTTTATTTATTTGAAAGGGAGAGCAACATAAAGGGAGAATGAGAGAGATCTTCCATCTGCTGGTTCTTTCCCCAAATGCTTTCAATAGCTAGAGATAGGAGAGGCCAAATCCCGGAACTACGAAATTCAGTCTAGGCCTTCAGTGTGAGTGGTAAGAATGCAGCTACTTGAACCATCATATACTGCCTCCCAAGATGTGCATGAGCAGGAAGCCTGCTCAGAAGTGAAGGCAGGACTTAAACCCAAGCACTCTAAGATGGGATGTGGACATTCCAGGTGGCACATTTCATTGTACCATGATGCCATCTCATGTTTGTTTGTTTTTAAAGATTTATTTTATTTATTTAAAAGAGTTACAGAGAAAGGTAGAGCCAGAGAAAGAGAAAGGATGATCTTCCATTCTGCTGGTTCACTCCCCAAATGACTGCAACAGCCAGAGCTGAGCTGATCCAAAGCCAGGAGCTTCTGGGTCTCCCACACTGGTGCATGGGTCCAAGGAGTTAGACCATCTTCCAGTGCTTTCCTAGGCCATAGCAGAGAGCTGGATCAGAAGAGGAGCAGCCGGGACTCGAACTGCACCCATATGGGTTGCCGGTGCCGCAGGCTGGGGCTTTAACCTGCTGCATCTACAGTGCCAGCCCTTGTGGTTTTTTGTTTGTGTGTTTTTTAAAAGTATTTATTTATTTAAATTCTGTGTGGGGGAGAGAGAGAGAGAGAAAGGTGTGTGTGTGTGGGGGGGGAGGGTAGGGAGGGAGAGAGAGAGAAACACTTCTAGCTACTTGTTCCCTTCCCAAATGCCAGCAAAGGCTGAGATTGGATTAGGGCCAATGTCAGCAACTGGGAACATGGTCCAGGTCTCCTGGGTGACAGGAACAACATTATTCGAACTCTGTTACTGCTGCTTCCCACAATCCACACTGGCAGGAAGCTGGAGTCAGGAGCCAGAGTCAGGAATTGAACCCATGTATGCTGATGTAGAATACAGCATTTTAACTGCTAGCCTAAATGCCTGCTCTTCCTATATTGTATTTCACACTATAGTTTTACAGATATATATTCATTACCAAAACTAATTATGATATAACTGTTATTTAAATGAGGGAATTTTAAACTGTATGTATGATGTATAATCATTAAATAAAATATATTGCAGGGTTTTTCAAAAACACACAGAAAACAGACTTAAAAGATTTTATTTTGTTGCAAAAATGTTTTTAAATTTTAAATTGTGTATTTTTATTTGAGAGGCAGATACACACAGACACATACATATACATATAGATACACAGAGAAATAGATTTCCCATCTACTGTTTCATTCCCCAAATGCCTGCAGATTCTGTTGGCTAAGACAGAGCCAATGCCAAAATGTAGACTACAACCCAATGCCACATGGGTGGCAAGAACCCAGTTACTTGGGCCATCACCAGTGCTTCTCAGGGTTTGCACTAGCAGGATCCTCCAAATATCAGACCATAAAAAGTGGTATTTGGTGATGTCTACACTGAGTTCTCTGATATAGAGTCAGGATCTGAGTTTTGAACCCAGATACTCCATATTGAGGAAGGGCATCTTGACCAGTGAGTTAACTGCTAGGCCAAATATCTGTTCCTGCTGCAAAAATTTTTCAAGTTCTCTCTCACAGAAGCTTTTTACTGGCATAAGCCTTTTAAGGGCTGTCTTCTGACCTGTGTGATTTATTCCCACCAAGGTAGTGACTCTCTAGGAGAGCCCTGACAGGAAAGAAGTCAGGTTTGGGCTGGTCAGTCAGGTGAGATGTAGAGGAGGCAACTCAGGCCAACACAAGAAATAATGGAAGCAATTTATCACTCAGAGATCCACTAGAAGAGAGGAGAGCTGTTGAGGGATGACTGGGAGGTCAAGGGGGCTCTGTGCTCAATCAGGAGAGGGAGAAGGCGAGGGAATGGGAGAAGGAGGGGTGTGGGGAGGGGGAGAGGAAGAAGGAGGGAGGGAGAGGGGGAGGAGAGAGGGAGGAAAGATGTTTTTTTCCCTTGGGGAGTTCTAATTGATGGGTGTGGAAGAACCAGCCTTGAGTTCCCAGGTGCTGTCCTGTGACTTAGGAATGGCCATCATGGCATCTTTACACAGTGCATGGGTGAATCCAGTAGCTTGTGAGTTACCAGAATATGGTGGTATCTGGTTTGACCTTGGGGTGGAGGAAGTAGGGAGCCAAATTCTTTGAAATTCATGCATAGAGGTGTCTCCAGAAAGTAGATGGACAATGTGTATTATGCAAAATAAATAACTGTTCACAGACTTCATTTCTTTTTGTCATAAAGTAAACTTTTAAATTCTACTTTTTCATAAAATTTTTTGAAGTACCCTCCTGTGGTGTATGTGTGTATATATAGTTAAAAGGTAAAAAAAATTCCTTAGGCCAATTATATCAAGTAGGGTTTATTTGAGCAAAGAACAACAAAGCAAAGATGATTTACTAATTGGGCAACTCTCAGAACCACAGCAGGCTCTGAGAACTCCAACCACTGACAGCATCAGATAGCATTTATAGAAAAACAGAAGTGAGGCTTAGAAAACAACTTAATTGGGGCAGGCATTTAGCCTAACAGTTAGGATTCTGGTTAAGATGCCTGCATCCCATACTAGAGAACCTGGGAGTGATGCTTAGCTCTGGTTCCTGACCCCACTGTCCTGCTAATATGAACTCTGCAAGGCAATGGTGATAGTTCAAGGAATAGAGCTTCTGACATCCATATAGAGATCTGGAATGAGTTCTCAGTTCTTGGCTTCAGCAGGCTTTCAGGGGAGTGAACTAGCAGATGGGAGTACTCTCCCTCTCCCTCTCCCTCTCTGTCTCCCTCCCTCTCTCCTCCTCTCCCCCTCTCCCCCTCTCCCCCTCTCCCTTCGTGTGTCTCTGCTTCTCAAATAAATAATTTTTTAAAAAACAACTTAATTAGCCTCAGCTTAGCTGCTCAACTAGCCAACTGCTTATAGCTTAATTAATTAATTGGCTATAGGATCTCCTGTAACCAACACAAGTTCAGTTATTGTGATTAAACTCAATCTTGATTTGGTCCGTTGGGCCTAGTGCTGGTACCTAGACCAAATCAGTGGCCTCTTAGAGATTTTATTTACATTTTATTTAAATTTTTATTTAAATAGCTGCCTAATGTAATTTATTTGTTATTGTTTCTCCAGCATAAACACACGAGTGTACATATTGGCCCCATGGTTGATGGAGGGTACTGCTGATGGAACAGTGAGATGTAATGATGCTGATGTGTTAATGTACAAATACAGAGCTGCTGTGGTTCTCCAGGACTTTGCACAGTTTATTTCACCCATAAGCTTGAAGGTGCATCTGTCACTTGGCATTGACAGAAGATGAGCTAGACGCGGAATCAGTGAGATCTAAGCTGTCTGCCCTCTCCCAGGTCTTGGTTTCCTTGGTCTGAGAACCCACTTTTCCCCTCATGTATTACTACAGGATGTTACTTCTTCCTTTTTTGAGGTTATTTAATTCAAACAGAGTTACAGAGAGAAGGAAACCCGGAGAGAGAATGATCTTCCATCTGCTGATTCACTTCTCAAAAGTCAGGGGCTGGTGCTGTGGCATAGCAGGTAAAGCCACCCCCTGCAGTGCTGGCATCCCGTATGGGTGCTGGTTTGAGTCCCAGTTGCTCCACTTCTGATCCAGCTCTCTGCTATGGCCTGGGAAAGCAGTAGAAGATGGCCCAAGTCCTTGGGCCCCTGCACCCATGTGGGAGACCTGGAAAAAGCTCCTGGCTCCTAGCTCTGGATTGGCACAGCTCCAGACACTGCGGCCTGCTGGGGAGTGAGCCAGCGGATGGCCAGCTCTCTCTCTCTGCTCTCCTTCTCTCTCTGTGTAACTCTGACTTTCAAATAAATAAATGGATAAATCTTAAAAAAAAAAAAAAAAAAAAAGAGAGAGAGAGAGAGAAAGCATCTGTTGATCTCCTAGTGATTCAGTAGGGAAGTGCTGAAATTTTCAGAGGTTGAACAGGACAAAGAATAATGAAGGCCAGCTTCTTGATTTAAAAATCACAGGGGTAAGGGAAGTCTGGAGTTTCAATCGCCTTTGAAGTTCCATGCCAGAAGCCATTTTAAATTAATTAATGTGAAACAATAGCACTTTGTGCGGATGCAGTCAAGCCCTCATATAAGGAGGTCCACATGCTTTCCAGCTAAGGGCTCTATGCATCTGTCCTGACTTACCATGGGCCTGCTCTCTGAACAGCCCCATCTGTGGCGGGCCTGGTTTCTTTGCCTTTTTTTTTTTTTTTTTTAAGAGCAGTCATTAGGGCAGAGAGGAGTCATGTGGCTCCCACAGCTTCCTAAAACACTGGAAAGAAAAATTAATGAGGAGCCAACACTGGATTGTGTTTCCAAGTCGCTCAAAATAACATTGCATCCTGAAAGCACAGCTGAGATTTTCCCAAACAACAGCAAATGCACTGTCTTCAGGTACTTACTCCCAGCCGGCACACTGCCAGGAGCAATTGAAAGCCCCACTCTTCTCAGGGAGGCCAGACTGTCACATATATAAGCAGCCATGTACAATTTTGCTGTTCTCATAAGTTTATTTATGACTTGGGTTCCATGTCAAGGGATTAGAACATATTATTTGTGCTGTTCACAAATCTACACAGGGCACATAAATGTTTATCTGTAATAGAAACATCAAATATTCATTGACGAGAATCAGAAAGGACTAATTTGATATGTTCATACTTAGAGTAGAGGGATTCTCAGACTTGGGCGCTAGTTATCTGGTAATCATACTAAAAGGACTAAAGGTAGGGGAATAGAGGTCTAGACAGCTATATGGATGAGAATGTTTTAAAGTAAGGTCACAATAGAAGCAGACACTCAGGTGTGGAGTGAAGATCTACATGTGAGAACAGATGAAGGAGATGAGAAGGGGCAGGGATGGCAGGAGGCAGGATGACATAACACAAGATCTAGGTGAAGGGGGGGACATTTCCATCACAATGGTGTCATTTGGGCTGGTGTATGATACAGTTAAGGCAAATCCCTTACCACAAAGCCTGATGCACAGCAAACTTGTACTGGGGGGCTTTTATGGATGAGGCACGCTACTCTGTGCTTTTAATGCAAATTATTTAATTTTCAGAGCAAATCCACAGGACAGATGTTATGATTATCACCATACACATGAAGTGATTGGGGACAGAGAAGGTGTGTTACTCACCTAAAATCACATAACTGCTACCTGAAAATTCATTTAACTGGTCCTCTGCCTCATTATTAATGCTAATTGACTGTTGATACTTTTTTATTATCAGTTATTAATAATAATACTCTATACTACTATTACTCCATTCAACTCCTTTATGCTGCCTGCAAATGCTCACTGTTACTATTAGTGTTATGGTGTTATTATGAATGCTGTTACTAATACTGGAATTCAGGCTACCAGAGTTTAGATTTTTTTCTTCCATTTCCTGATTATATGTTTAAGCTACTTAGATAACCTTTCTTAGCTGGTATTCTCACCTAGAAAACAGATTCATTTTAATATTGTGAACACGAAGATCTTAATAGATGTATTTTTAATCCTTTCCTTCTGGGTACATGTTAGGATTATATTTACCTATCCTTTCTAAAGGCAGATGCCTCTACTTGATTTGCATTTGGCCAATGAAATGTGAGTAGAAGTGATTAGTATAATTCCTGTCATTCCTAGATGCTTTATTAAGAGCCAGTGAACATCATCCACTGTCCCTGCACTGATAATCACAATGGAGAGCTGTCACCCAAGTCTCTGGGTAAGTGTATGAAGCAGAGCCCTCAGACTACTGATGATAGGCATGCAGCATGGGCAACTAGTCAATCTTGGTTTACATACATGAGCTTGCGAGGTATTTGTTCTTGCAATATAATCTAGCCCATCCTCATTGCACTGCATCATAACCAAGTCATTCGGTCCGGATTGGTTAAGTAATGCTGCAGTAGCAAACAACTCCATAATGACCTCCTGTACCTTATGCTGTACTTGTACATTATGGCTTAACAATGTTCTCTTCTCCACGTCTTCCTCTTTCAGACACTGAGGCTGAAAGAGGAGCTACTGTCTTCAGACTTCCTAGTTGCACAGAGCATGGAAAGCCGTGCGTTGGCACATCAGGGCTGTTCCATTACAAGGAACATTACAGGGAACAGTGGTCCTACCTCTACTTTGAAGAAGTATACGTATTTGGTCAACAGCATTGACACATTTCTTACAAATCTTTTGTCTTTTCTCCATTTCAACATCAAACAATACACATATGTGGGAGTCTTCAAAAAATTCAGGAAAAACATGTGCTATAAAAAATTATTCATGGATTCCAGAATGTTTGCACCTAGATAAACTTATCTTTTAATTCAATTTTGCTACAAGCTTTGTATTGTTCATATTATCAATTTTAAATTCTATATATTTATATGTAAATAAACTGGATACAGAGAGAAATTTGTCAGCAATTGACATTTTCCAGAGTTAAAAAAATATTTAGTCAAATATATCCAGCTGTAACTTTCTTTTGGATCTGAACAACTTCTCTTCACTTACATAGAAAATGTCCCCTTTGAAAGAAGAAGAAATTGTGGAATCTATCTCTTGGAATACTTAGTTATTGGAGACCTTTTGGAAAAGATTAAATTCTAGGTCCTCTTTATATTCAAATTCATTTAATTTAAATATGTTAAGAAGCTGATACTGCTTTTATTTTTTCCCCAGAAACCTTTTATTTAAGGAATATAAACTTCTTGCTTTTCATAAATACAACTTTAGGAATATAGTGATTCTTCACACCATACCCCCCCCCCCAAGGGACATTAATACAACTTCTAGTTTTCAAATGTTCACTTTTCTTCATTTTAGCTTATCTAAGAAATATTTACTATGGTTATGTTATAATGTCAGTCGTAATTTTGTGAATTTCCCATCATGTATACCTCATGGCCACTCTGCAAAGAAATGACTATACAAATTATTGAATTTTCAAGATTGACTAATTGAAGTTTGGCTTTATTTCAAATGTAAGCCTCATTTTAGTGTGCTCAAACTTCTTCAGTGGTTACATATGTCATATAGCTAATACTAATTTGATTTTTAAAAAGGAGAAAGAAAAATAGAGAGAACATTGTCCCTGATAGCATCACCATAATTTTTCATTCTGATAAAGAATCCATCCAGTGTCTGAATGAGTTCCCTTATGTAACCATTCATCTGGAACTTCCAATAATGTCACCGTGATGCCTACACTGAAAACTCAACACCAGTTGAAGGCCAACTAACTCGCCTGCATAGAAAATTGAATTATGTTCCTTAGAAAACCAGGGGCAAGCAGAATGTGAAGATCAATGCAAATTAATGGCATATTGCTTGATACAGATTAAAACAGACAGAAGAAATGTAGTCTCTTGGGGTTAATCAGTCTTGGCAGGAACCAGACTTTTATTTCAAAATCCAACTCTAGTGCTTTTTCTCTAGGATACAGATGTTACCCCAGCAGCCCCTGCTGCCTAGCAGTGGGAGAAACGCAAGCATGATTGGGGTTTTGTAGGCTTTGTGTTAACAAAAGGGAATAAAATCTATCAAGTCAGTGTTTTTCAGGTCTCATGATGGCTCTCACACTTAAGTGACAAGAAAATTCGTGCATATTCTCCAAAAATCATGTGGTCAGAGTTAATAAACAGTCTCGTGTGTGTAGCCACTTTATGTGTTTGCCTCTTGACTTTGCTGCTGGGAATCTCACAGGTGAATCTGTGCCATGGTTTAGACCTTCTTTCTTTTTTTTTTATAGGACTTAGAACACTGTGGAATACTGTTCAGCTATTGCTTTGTCTAAATTCATGCACTACCTTTCATAAATTATTTTAGGGATTTTTATGGAAGCAGGCAAGGAATGAATGAATGAATGCATAAAGGAATTCATTGGCATTCTTATGGCTAAATACCAATCTTTAAAATTACAGTGATGAGACTAACACCAAGTGCCAAAATACCTCATAAGCTACAAGATACATAAACCTGTAGTGATTGATGGGTTTGTTGAAAGATGGGTTTGTTGTTAGATTGACTAGTGGCCAAACACAGAGCTAATTTGAGCCAGAAATGAATGCATTAGTTTCTCAACCAAATAGTTGTAGTCAAGCCCTGTAGAATAGCCCTTGATTAAAAAAAAAATAAAAAACAAAACAGGTTGAAATATGGGTGAAACATTTCTTGAGCACCAGTTATGAAAGTGGAAGCTGAGGGTTTATTGCAAAGAGAAATATAGCATTGTTATTAATATTAATGAGCTCCTTGTATCTCCTGAGTAGTTCAAAACTGCCAGGGTTTTGGTGTAGCATAAGTAACTCTCTTAGTGAATCATCTGGGGTGGAAGGCAGAGGTAGTCTTTTGGTGGTGGGGTCTATGACTTGTGTATAAACTGCAATATAGTCAGTCAGGAGGTAGAGGTTGCCTGCAGCTCATGTGTGCAGAATTAAGCTATGGGGACTAGTTTTCTATCTGTGTATCAATCTGTTGGTGATGGATTGCAAAACCATAATGGAATCCCATGACACTTTGTATGGGGAGCCTTGGAAATAGGGGATAGGCCAGAGGTTTTGACTAGGAACTAGTAGCTGGGTTGAAGAAAATATCTTGAATGGGCCAAATGGTTATGGCTGAATCTGTGTGTATATGTGTGTGTGTGTGTATACCTGTGTTGGTGGAGCTCCATGCCCCAAGGTTGTGAGTTATAAGATGGAAGATAGGCAAGGGTGAAACAAAATGTCTTGTAGTGAGATCCCTGCATCTTCAAAGTGTGGGAGATGGGAGAGCAACTCTTGGTCCAAGCACTTTTAAAAACAGTTTCCATATATTTACTCATTTAATTTTCTTTTAGTTTCATGATTTAGCTATTGTTTTTTTATTTTTATTTTATTTTGACAGGCAGAGTGGACAGTGAGAGAGACAGAAAGGTCTTCCTTTTCCATTGGTTCACCCCCTAATGGCCGCTGTGGCTGGCCATTTAGCTATTAATCCATTTCATAGCAGAGGGAATTGAGACATAAAACACTCAAATGACTCCCCCATTCTCATTCAATTTCTAATTCTTGGATTCACACCCAGGCAGTGGGACTTCAGAGGTTCCTGCCATCCCATGTCAGCTGTGCTATTCTAAATCACTTCTAGAATGGCCACCAGGCAGAACTATCAGGAAATAGGAGAGGCAGGGTCATTCAGATCTTCCAGGAGCCACCGTGACCTGTGCTCAAGTCAGTAGTCCTTCCCTTGTCTACTGTCAACTACAGCTAGGCCCTGTTTTTGAGCCTCGATCACAAACACAGAATGTATTCCATTTTCTAAAGAAAAAAATTATTTTTGGAGACGTACTGCTTTCATCTCCTTAGCCAATGGCTTATGAGGATCATGTCCTACTTGTACATCAAGAGATACTCTTGTGTCTTCTCCTTGGTTGGCTACTCCTTATGCAATGAATATCTTGACAACAGATATGGTATCTTTTGCCAAGCTTCTGAAAAGGATTAAGCTCACTTTGATCTTTTTCCTGGGAAAAATGTGTCTCTTACTGGCCCCCAACATGTATAATGCAGAAAAAGAGCTCAAGGAGTCCCCTGTGTCAATTAAAACAAAATCCTACAAAATGTTGTATGCACTTTTATAGTTAAGCTCTCAGAAATGGGACCAGTAAGTACTGCCACCACCACCAGTTATCTCAGGAACCTTGCTTTTGTCATAGAAGATCAGGACCAGACAATTGCCTCAATGGCAGCAGAACAAGCCTCTGCAATAACTCATAGAGGAACCCTCATTGGTGACCTCCTTCTGCTTCTGATCTGCAATCTGCCCCAATTACAATTGACAAATTATCACAAGGCAGGAGTGTCGAATGCCTTAGCTCTGCTATTCAAAAAGAATAGAGCATAGGAGTTGGTAGTTTTTACCCAATAAAATGTCTTTACTCTAAAGTAAACAACTGAAGACAAATGTTAAAAGAAAATATAGAAGAAGCAAAAAAGATGGCATATCCCTTAATTGCTTCCTATATTTTTCTCCCTCTGTCTTTCTTGCTGTTTCATTAAAAAATTTAAACACTTTTTGTCTCTTTCTATGTTTACATTTTTTTTTCTTCCCCATCATTCAGGACTGCAATTAAAATCTAAAAGGAAGCTTTAAGGGCAGTCAATTATCTAGGAATTCTAATGGCAATTAAAATGTTAACAGGAAAAATTTAAATTCCAACTGAAGGAAAAAAACAGTATCATTAAAAAAAATCTGCAGTGACATTTTAATGCTGGAAACAAAACTCTTCCCAGATCTCACTGGTAATGCTTTGCGTGTGGAGAGACCTTTTAAAATAAATGTCACGTAGGACAGTGAGGGCTTACCTGCTTGCTGCAGACCAGGCGTTTTAGCAGAGGCACCAGGCCACAGTGCTGGGTTCTCAAAGGATGAGGATTTACATATGGCCCGTGCAGTGAGGTCTATATCAATTAGAATTTAGCCAAGAAAACAGGGCTGCTATGAGTAGTATTAAATGAGGCCCTTCTCCTTGGAATTAGACTTTAAACAAATGTGGCAAGAATTGGAAAGTACAGATTTGGGGTGTGGGTGGGAAGGGGCAGGAACTGCAGAATCAGAGAGCCATCTGCTAATTGATACGGACGAAATCAGAACTTGCAGGAACATTCTATAGCCAAAAGCATCAGGCCACTAAAGTCAGATAATAAAAGGAGGAGCCAGATGAACAGCTGATGGGAAGTTGATGCTCTTGGGGAGATCTCAGCTTTGTAGGTTCTATGGTGGTGGACCTGGGGCTGCTGTACCCCAGCAGAATCCGAAGCAAGAAGAGCAGGATAAGGACCAGAAGAGGTGGAGAGAACCAGGGACTGTCAGACACACCTGCTGTTTCCACTGCCAGCTTCATGATCTTTGGAGAATAATAGCTTCTATTTTACTTCCTCCTTTCAAATCCTGTGCACATTCTTCTACTGGCCCAGTCTAACTAGTACCGAACACGAAAATCCTGGGAAACAGTTCCTTGGGTAAGCCAAGTTGGCATAGCGCAATCCAGCACTCTGATAATACAATTAATTTCCTAAAGGTTTTTGGCTGTTTATTCGTTCAATAAATACTTAGTATGCATCACTATTCTAAACATTAATATACCACAAAAAGCTTGGTTTTGACCTTTAAGGAGCTCAGTCTAGTTAGGAAAGAGATATGTGAATAAAAACAACAACTGAAATCAATGAATTTAAGCAGATATAAGCAGCATTTCAGAAATGAAGAGGATTATTTAGGAATACCAACAAAGACACTCTAACGAGTCAAAGGAGACCCTTGTGTATAAAACAACAGTTGATATAACCCTGCAATGCTCATAGGAATATATCAATGGAAATAAGAACATGTCCACCCAAAGGAGTCTAAGTGTATAACAGATTAGAAATTATAAACCCCGGGGTTGGTGCTGTGGTATAGTGGGTAAAGCCACTGCCTGCAATGGCGGCATCCCATATGGGTGCTGGTTTGAGTCCTGACTGCTCCACTTCCAATTCAGCTCTCTGCTATGGCCTGGGAAAGCACAAGATGGCCTAAGTGCTTAGGCCCCTGCACCTGCGTGGGAGTCCCAGAAGAGGCTCCTGGCTCCTGGCTTTGGATCAGCTCAGCTCTGGCCACTGTAGCCATCTGAGGAGTGAACCATAGGTTGGAAGACCTCTCTCTCTCTCTCTCTCTCTCTCGCTCTGCCTCTACCTCTCTGTAACTCTGCCTTTCAAATAAATAGATCTTAAAAAAAAAAAAAAAGAAAAATATACCCCAATACAAAACAATCCAAATGTTCATCAACAGATGAATGGATAAAATACAATTTAGTATATTCATAAAATTTAATAATATGCGATAATCAAAATGAACAAGCTACTACTATATGTGATAACATGGAAGGACCTCAAAAACATTGCAGTGAGTGTCCCATGTCAGAAATACTGAGAGCAGATGTGTACTTACCTAGGGCTGAGGATGGGAGCATGGGTTGATTATAAGTAGGAGTGAGAGGATTTGAGATTGATAGAAGTGTTCTATGAAACTATATACATTTACCAAAAATCATGAAACTGTATACTTTCCAAGAGTGGATTCTATGGTAGATAAGTTAAACTTCCCCCTAAAGCTGGCAGAAGCATTGCTGATGTATAACTGGGCCAGGGCACTTATCCTAAGGTGATTAATATACGCAAACACATTTGTGTATGTGAATTCTACAGGAGGCTGGATTTGCTGGCCAGATTTTTATTACTATAATGAATTACTTGAGGCAGCCTAAATTTACAGAATTAAGAGGTGTATTTTGGCTTACCCTTCTGGAAGTTTGCTGACTGAAGGGTGACAGTTGAGCTGAGCCTCCAAAGGGACCTCTTGGCAGTGATGGCACAGATTTCTCCATGTTAGAATTTGGTTCATTACCCATAATGACTTTTGTGGCTTTGCAATCTGAGCATAGTCCCCATCTGAGCTTAGAGATGGCTGCTGTTTAGAGAGTGGATCAAAGCAGCCACAATATTCGTCAATATTCGTGCTAATTAGAGTTTTCACCCGGGGACCGCTGGTAGAAGTCATAAAAGCAACAGTATCCCCTTTGTTGACAGACCTTAACCTATTTCGTGCTCAGCTCGACTAATTCCCTGCCTCATAAAAAAATTATCTAGGACAGTTTATTAAAGCTTTCAGCATCCTCAAAAAGTAGTGCTAAGGTGTCAGGAAGAGGATATTGATGGATTGTCCATTATCAGCTGAGCCTGGGAGTTTGCAAAAGAGCTGGTTGCTTGTTGCGTCTCAGGAAGGAGAAGCAGAGATGCTTAATTACTCTGAAGCACTATTATCCCAGCAGCACTTCTGCTATCACTATAAACACTTGAAATCTTTAGGATGAACTGCTCTGACTCAATAGTGGTAATTGACTGAAAAGGAACACTTAAAATGCTCTGCATGTACATTTGCACTTGTCCTAGGATCCTGAATGATCCTGCTGAAAACTGTCCTGTGCGGTACCTCTGCAGGAAGCGTCCAGCCTCAGTTCCGTGTGATCCAACCCCTCCAGCCTCCTCAGAACCACCCTCATTTGCCCCTCAGCCCCTCCATGCTTGCTACCCTGGCCTTCTCTGTGGTTTCCAAACAAACCATAGATGCTTTGCCCTGGCTCGTTTTTTTAATGTGCTGTTCTTTAACTTGAAATCTCTTCCCACAACTCTTCACAAGGCTGCCACTTTTCTAACCGCTTAGTTTTCAACTGAAATTGGGGTCCTCAAGGAGATCTAATTCACTGCTCAATCTCACATTATCCACCCCTCTCTCCAGTTCATCATTCTGTTTTATTTTCTTCATTTATTTATTTATCATCACAATACAGACACTCTGACTTACAATGAGGTTACATTCTGATAAACTCTTTCTAAGCTGAAAATATACCTTGAAAGTGTGCTTAAAACACCTAACCCCCTGAACGCCCCTGGGCTAGCAACACAGTGACCTGTAGAACCTTGGTAGCTTACACTGGTGATCATGTGGCTGGAGTCGCAGTTCTGTTATTGCCCATCCTCATGCCACATATCATTGTGAGGAGTCAGATGGGTTAATAGGTAGCCAGGGGATCCCAGTGGAATTTGGGGTGTAAAATATGTGCTTCCTTCCCCAAAAGCTTATCTTTAGTAGGGTGAAGTGTCCTGCTTCCTTAGGAATGTCCAAATTTACAAATTTACCAGGAGAACAGCAAGGTTCATGAACATCAAGAACACCAAGGTGATGGCATCTGAGCTCCAGTTTGTTGTGAAGGCAGCTTCCCTATCCCACACCTCAGGATTTTTTTGTTTGTTTGTTTTAGCATGAGCAAACCAGATAGGATAAAGGATTGTAAACCAGGTCTTTTGGTGGTTTTTGTTTCTGCCTGGTAACTGAATGCCAATTTGATTGTCAAGTTTTGTTTTTTTTTCCTTCGAAATTGTACTTAAAACCCAAATGCTACAATGGTTTTTGAGTTCTTTCTTCTCTTGGAAGCCCCCCTTCATGCTACTCCAGCTGCAGGTTCTTGATTCTAATAAATACTTTTTTTTTTTTAAAGATTTATTTGTTTTTATTTGAAAGTCAGAGTTACACAGAGAGAGAAGGAGAGGCAGAAAGGGAGAGAGAGAAAGGTCTTCCATCCACTGGTTCACTCCCCAATTGGCCGCAATGACTGCAGCTGTGCTGATCCAAAGCCGGGAGCTTTGTACGTGGGTACAGGGGCCCAAGGACTTGGGCCATCTTCCACTGCTTTTCCAGGCCATAGCACAGCTGGATCAGAAGTGGAGCAGCCAGGTCTCAAGCTGGCACCCATTTGGGATGCTGGCACTGCAGGCAGCGGCTTTACCTGTTACACCACTGTGCCACCCCTAATACATTTAAATCTGTTTGGTGGCCCCTTGGAAATTCTTCTTCCATGTGAGACAAAAAACTGAGGTAACAATAATTTCTCCACTGCTGTTTTCCCATAACATCACTAGCCAAGGAAAAGAACACAATTCAAAATTTGAAGTAAGTCTTATATTGAGTGTGGATGGCTTTGTCACCATCATAGTTGAAAAGTGTTAAATTGAGGGTCAGCACTATGCATAGTAGGTAAGCCTCTGCCTGTGGCGCCAGCATCCCATATGGGCACTGGTTCATGTCCTGGCTGCTTCTCTTCCAATCCAGCTGTCAGCTAATGGCCTGGTGAAGCAGTGGAATATGGCCCAAGCTCTTGGGGCCCTGCTCCCACATGGGAGACTAGAAAGAAGCTCCTCTGTTTGGGTCAGCCCAGCTCCAGCATTAGTGGCCATTTGGGGAGTGAACCAGTGGATGGAAGACCTCTCTCTCTGTTTTTCTCTCTCTTTCTCTATAACTCTACCTCTCAATAAATAAATAAATCTAAAAAAAGTGTTAAATTGAACTATTCTCAGTGAAGGACTATCTGTACATTCTACCAATATTATCACACTGTTTGAATGGGAAGCATATATAGGCACTAGTCTGTGGGGAGCAACTGGGAGCAACTCGGACTAGACTAAGTTACTGGAATTAAGACTTATTCTATGCATCTGCTTTCCCACAATGTGGCGCTGAGAAGGGAAACAGCTTCTACACAGCTGCCTCCAGTTCAACCAATAAACTGTGGGACCTGCTCCTGATTGGAGGAGAGCAGCGTACTCGGCGTGTGGGTAGCAGAGTTGGGATTGGTGGAAGAGGACTATTAAGGAGGAGAGAGACGGCATGCACCAGGAACATCTAAGGGGAACACCTGTGCAGCCCCCGAGAGAGCCGGCCTGCGGTGTGCCGCTCCTCTGCGGAAGTGGGGAATGTGGCAGAGGGAACCGCCCTTCCACGGAGGTGGAAGGGACGGTAGCCAACCCGGGAAGGACCAGCAGCCAACCCGGGGAGGGCCGAGCAGACGAAAGAACAGCGCAGGGTCCTGTGTCGTTCCTCCACGAAGACGGGGAGCGACACTAGTCTGTATCCAAACTTAATGTTCCTACCCCTTTCTCCTTATTAAAAACCTAGGCTATCTATTTCAACATCTTTGTTTCTTCTCAATTGTATCCCCAAGCTTCTGCTAAATTCTTATTTCTCCTCTATATCTGCTTTGTTTCACCTTCATTTGTAGAAACTATCCCTACAGTCTCTTTACTCCATCCCTTGCTTTTGTATTGGTGATTACCATTGAGAATCCCCAGATTATGTATAATTCCACCGGCTAATATGTCCCTTGTGTTCTGGGCTAGGTTAGCCTAAAATTAATATTTCAGGCTCTTGCCTCTTACTTAGAGAAGAATTCTAAGCACAGGCTTAAACACAGCATGCAACATGGTAAGATTTAAATTTATTTAGAAAGTGAGAAGAATACATGGAAACCTGAGGGCTTTATTAAGGGAGAGTGGGCCAATAGAGGTAAACAGGGATCTCCATACCAGTTATTTCCAGGGGTCTGTGAGGAGAGAGGGGGCAGGCCTGAGAGCGCAAGCAGATGAGCGAGCGGGTGCATGAGTGAGAGAGTGGGCAGGTAAGACGCGCTGGCCCAGCACTCTCCAGGCCTCTTTTTCACTTCCAGAAAGCGAGTGGTTACATAGTTTGATTGACAGGTTGGTGGATACAGGTGAGCTTACATGGGGAGATAGGGGGTGGAGCCTCCATCCATGAACCTAATCTATCTCCCTGAGCAGTTCCATATCATTCCCTCTTCATAGAAGCTGAAGGGAGTAGACTCATCATATCTTCTGTAGCTTGATGCAGGCCCTGCTGTCCTGGGTCCAGAAATCTCTTCCTATCTCATCTAGTGAATCCAGTTTATGAGCTGGAGACCACGCCATCCTTGCCCCCATGTAATCTCACCTGCATCCACCCATCTGTCAATCAAACTATGTAACCACTCCCCTTTTAGAAGTGAATAAGAGGCCTGGAGAGCACTGGGCCAGCCCCTCTTACCTGCCAGCTCTCTCACCCTTGCACCCTCTCTCTCACCTGCTCTCGCTCTCTGGCCTGCTTCCTCTCTGCTTGTGGACCCCTGGAACGCATGGAATGAAGCTCCCTGGTGAGCCTTCCTGGCCCACTCTCCCTTAATAAGGCACTCGTGTTCCTGTGTGTTCTTCTCATTTTCTAAATACACTCCAAACTTTACCATGCTGCTTATCTTGTTTGAGCCTGTGCTTAGAATTCTTCTCTAAGTAAAAGGCAAGAGCTGAGAGATTAATTTTGAGGCTAATTTAACCCACAACACCTAAGGAATACTGTCCTGTAAGGAGTAAAGATGAAAGTTGGGACTCTTATCCACTCAATTGCTTTTAATTCCTATGATTCTTCATCCGACATTAACATATTGAGAAGCCTTCTCAGTCACTGATGATGTCTCTATTCTTGGATAGTCCTTTTGACAGCTGAGTTGAGACCTGGTTAAAATAATCTCCACATTTGTAGAGTAAAAGAAAGCCTTAATAATAGAGATGAGCAAACAAAACAAAACAAAAAACTGTGCAGGGAGGGTTCAGAGTTCATCACAGCACTCCTCACTTCCCAGGTTTAAATGGTTTATTGGCATGATTGGCAGACTAGCTAAGCATTATTTAGTCATAATTATCTTGATGAAAACTGTATAAGACTGATTTTTTTTTCCTCTTCAGAGAATGCAAACTTGGGGGATGGAGCCAAGGCAAGGCTAATTCACTGAGGACCTTAAATACTATTGATAAATAATGTATACAATGGAGCTCTGGTTTGGAATTGAATTAAACCTTGAGTTCAAAGCCTTCTCCCTCTGGTTATATCTGCTTCATATCCTAGCAAAATGCATCAGTGAAGTTCAATATCAGTGACTTGGAGGAGTGAAAAACAAGCCCCAGGGAAATAAGGTTTGTGCATTCTGAGCTATTGAGGATCTTTATCCTATAAGGATAAATTTTCAGTTTGAATGAAGGTTTTTGTGGAGGCACATTTGCCTTCTTCCAGGTGATTTAGACTTGAAAGTATAGCCTCAGAGAAGTGGCTGATTATTTTACTTAAACACAACACATACAATTTTACAGCTTGCAAATCAGTTAAAGCCATGCATGTACCATACAAGAAATAAGATGCAGTAACTTCTACCCTCAATAAACTTACAGTCTGTTAGAAGTTATGAGAAATAGACACATAATCATATTGAAAGAAGCTGAAAGGAGGGAAGTTAACGAGCACAGAGCAATATGAAAATGCAGATATTGGATACTGAAACCCATTTGAGATGAACTGCAAAGAGCTTTATCTAAGGACCTAGCAGAAACCTGAATATAACCCTACCATTCAACCCAGCCATACCACTCCTTGGAATTTACCCAAAGGAAATTAAATTGGCAAACAAAAAAAAGCTGTCTGCACATTAATGTTTATTGCAGCTCAATTCACAATAGCTAAGACCTGGAATCAACCTCAATGCCCATCAACAGTAGACTGGATAAAGAAATTATGGGATATGTACTCTACAGAATACTATATGGCAGTAAAAAACAATGAAATCCAGTCATTTCCAACAAAATGGAGGAATCTGGAACACATTATGCTGAGTGAAATAAGCCAATCCCAAAGGGACAAATATCATATGTTCTCCCTGATGGGTGACAACTAACCAAGCACCAAAAAGGAAACCTGTTAAAGTGAAATGGACACTATGAGAAACAGTGACTTGATCAGCCCTTGCTCTGACTGTTGATGAACAACTTAATACTTTATCCCTCCTAGTATTTTTTTTGTTTGTTCTACTTAATACTATTGGTTGAATTCTGTAATTAATAAACAGTTATTCTTGAGTGTTGAAACAACTGAAAAGTGATTGCTGTTAAATATAAGACTGGGAATAAGAGAGGGAAGAGATGTGCAATTCGGGACATGCTCAAGATGACTTACCTCAAACGATAGAGTTAGAAACATACCAGGGGATTCGAATTCAATCCCATCAAGGTGGCATGTACCAATGCCATCTCACTAGTCCCAATGATCAATTTCTATTCACAATTGATCATAATGATAGGACTAAGAGTCAAAGGGATCGCATAAACAAGACTAGTGTCTGAAAATACTAACCGATAGAATAAAAAAAGGAGAGAATGATCCAACATGGGAAGCGGGATACACAGCAGACCCATAGAATGGCACATGTCCTAAACAGCACTCTGGCCTCAGAATCAGCCCTTAAGGCATTTGGATCTGGCTGAAAAGCCCATGAGAGTATTTCAGGCATGGAAAGCCAAAACACTCTGGCAAAAAAAAAAAAAAAAAAAAAAACACACCTAAATGAAAGATCTCCACGAGTGAGATCCCAGTGGAAAGAACAGACCATCAAAGGAGGTACCTTTCTCTGAAGGAAGGAAAGAACTTCCACTTTGACTATGACCTTGTGTAAATATGATCAGAGTCGGTGAACTCAAAAGGCTTCTATAGCCTTGGCGACTCATGACAAGAGCCTAGGGTGATTACTGATGCCATAAACAAGAGTGTCAATTTGTTAAGTCAACAACAGGAGTCACTGTGCACTTACTCCTCATGTAGGATCTCTGTCCTTAATGTGCTGTACATTGAGAGTTAATGCTATAACTAGTACTCAAACAGTATTTTTCACTTTGTGTTTCTATGTGGGTGCAAACTGTTGAAATCTTTACTTAATATATGCTAAACTGATCTTCTGTATATAAAGAGAAAAGAGGATGAATCTTGATGTGAATGGAAGGGGAGAGGGAGTGGGAAAGGGGAGTGTTGCAGGTGGGAGGGAAGTTATGGGGGGCAGAAGCCATTGTAATCCATAAGCTGTACTTTGGAAATTTATATTCATTAAATAAAAGTTAGAAAAATAAAAAAAAAAAACAATAATTTAAAAAATCTGTTCTGTTTATATTGCTGAAAAGAACCTGTACTTGGCTCAATTCTTTTTGCATTGAGCTTTCCCTGTTTTCTTTCGATTGTTCTTTTCTCTGTGTATGGATTCTGTGTATTTTTATACTTAGGTTCAATGCTCATTTTAAAATAGATCTCTTATTTATACTTGTAGATAGCATTCACTTTATCGAATTTCTTTTTATCAAAATAAAACGGGATTATTGATTGTCCTTTGTCTCCACACCAAGAAAATACAAGGTACTTGCTTCATTTTCTCTTCCCTATCCAGCATAAGGCCTTTAAAAATTGTTAAAGACCAAGATTATTATTAAATAATTACTTTTTGGCCACAAAACCTTCATCTTCAGGAATTATAGCTGGTATATTCAATTTTTAAGTAGTCTCCACACAGCAATTATTTAACTCATATATTTACATCATTTCAACATTCATTACACTTGAATTCGTGAAATTTCTTAATATTCTGGAGAAGAGGTAATGCATCTAAAAATTTGCAAGTAACACATAGCTGAGAATGTCTCCTTGATAATTTCATGCTTTCCTGATGCGACTTTGCTGAAGACAGATACAAAAACCATAAGCTTTTGCTATTAAAAAAGATGAAGATACTTTTTCACTGATTTGATGTGTGCCATATTGTAGAAATGTGTAACACCAGTTTGAATGACTTTATTGACTTTGCCTGAATACTTCAAGTTTTTTTTTTTTCCTTATTCTACAAAATAAGCATCTGGAGTTGATCTAGATGTTGATTCTTTAGAATTCTCTGAGAAATCAAAGAGGTCTTTCCATTTGTATAAAAATGCAGGATTTTGTCAAGAAATAAAGGTCTTCCCTTATAGTTATGATTGCTGCATTTGTTCTGATGATCTTTTTTTCCATCCTAGGAATACCTACAGTTCTTCTAATGAGTTTGTTTTCTGTGCATTTTTTTTTCATATTTTTACCTTTATTTGCTTTTATTCTGCATTCTAGGCCAGCATTCTAACTTCACCCACACAAACAGTGCTTTGATTTTCTGTGACCATGGTGTTCTTTTTTTTCTTTTGTAGTGGGAGGTAAAAATAGCAAAGTTTATTAGGGAAGGGACATCCACAAGAACGGAGGAGCACCTCTCCAGACAGGACCTAAGAGAGAGTGCGCAGTTGCTCGGACTGGCGGGGGGAGGTTAGTAGAGAGAGTACACCTGGCCAGACCAGGCGGGCGGCTCAGCAGAGAAGCAGAGGGCTGAGCGTGCAGTCCGCTAGAGGCCGGGGGTTTTTAAGGAGAAGGGTCTTGCTTCCCCACCTCTGCTCCTCTTGGAACAAAGGGCTTTTTGGATGTAAATAGAAAAACTTCTCTCTTGAAGGTCTGAAACAAAGGACTTTATGGATGCAAATGTTATCAGACAGGAGGAAGGGAGCAGGGTGTTTGAGATGCAGATACTGGGCTGTACCTGGGAGATTGTGGAAGATTTGTCAGGCAGAAGGGGTGGGGACCCCCTCAGACCATGGTGTTCTTTACTGCCTTCCATTTTAACAGTGAAGTGAATTTTCCACTCCCATTTATTTTTAAATTTTATTTAAAAATATTTATTTATTTAACATTACTTAAATTTACTTCGATCCCCCTCATTGATAATTGTACTTATTTTCTCTGGTTCCTATTTACTAATACTTATCAGCTTTTATTAAAAGAAATGAAGATATATATTCTAAATTTATAGTGAAGTATATAGAAAGTGATTCTCAGATATATATTTCAGTAAAACTTTTATATTCTATACATTAAAAGTATATATTATTATTTTCAGGTTAATTGTCCTTACAGAAGGAGATCAAATACTTCCAACTAAAATGTGGATTGACTCTCTTCATGTCCAACCCTCCCCTTCCTACAAAATCAATCCACAGATAGAGTCAGGCCGTTTTATATCTCTTCCAACATACTTTCCTCCATCCTTATACCCATGGTTTATCATGAAAGTCTTCCTTCAGTGTTTTTTGCATTCTCTACTCTGTCTTATAAGGCATATCCTTATATAACTAACCATTTCAGGGCATGCTGTGTCTCTAAGCTACCCACTCTACCGTCTGCCACAGAGCATTTAGGCAGTTGTAGGTTCCTAAGAATGCAGTAAAAGAAATTCAGACAGGCCTGAAAGTGGAGAAAGGATCATTAGGAACATTATGGTGGCTTGCAAAATGATTTCTTAGTTTTTGGGATGTCCTTCACCCAGGATTTATGCAAAGTGCAAGTGTGGACCTGTCACCTTCTATTTTTACAGGGCTTGTTCTGAGTATCGATTAAGTATTGTAAAATCCAAGAATAAAGTCCGGAACTCAGCTTCCTTTCACTGTAGTTGGTGGAAATTCACCTCCCATCTGGGGTCTGCTTCTCCTGTCTTTTGTTTGCATTGTTATTGTTGACTTTTGTGTTTCTCTTTGGCTTGTTTGTCTTCTTGAGTACTTTAATAAAAATTAGAGAGAATGTGTAACAGGCTGAGTTACTTCACTACCATTTAATCTAGAAACTATGTGGATATATTCCTAGGAAAAACTTCATAGTGAGAGATTTTTAGTTAAATTTAACCAAGGACATTTGGATAGGACCCTCTTTGATTGAATTTTGCTATCACTAAATGCTAAGGAAACCAAACTGTTAAGTCTCTATCCTCTTGTAAAAGTGCTGTTCTTCAAATCTCTTGTAGGCTAGATATTATTCTGCTTAGAGTTTATTCATATTTCTTTTTTGACATGTGGATGTCCAGTTTTTGCATATTTATACTTCCAAACATCTGAAGATTTTAATATCAGTGTTGGTTGACAGAAATTCCTTGGCACCATGGAGTTGTAATGCTGGTTAGTGTTTAGGTCTGTAGATTCTAGAGCCAGACACTGGGTTCAAATCCCAGAATTTACGGGTACTGACTGTGTCTGAGCTCCAATTTTCTAACTACTCTGTGTACAGTTTTCCCTGTAAAAACTGTAGAATAGGGACAATTAATATAGTACCATGAATTTATTGATATTGTGATGATTTAATACAAGTTCTGTAATTAATCAATGCATAAAATCCTGAGAGCATAACTAAGAGTGTGAAATTTAGGCAAGAAGTGGGCATAGAAGCAGGGGCAGAGAATCTAAAACTGTTCACTCATGAGAGCTTTTATTCAGATGTCACAAGCAGGTTTATCTCACAACATTGTACTCTCAGAGGGCCAGAAAAGCAGTCAGCCACAGAAAGCTGCAGGAAACTAGTTTGAAGTCAGGGTTTTAAGTATCTAATGTATGAAGATGCACGCTGTTTGAGCAGGAAGGGCCTCCCTACATCTGGGACTCTCTCCTAATCCTTTACTTATCACAAGCAAATGAATCTTTCGTCTGAGCATCTCCTGCTGGAGGCTGATTGGCTGCATCCCAGGTGGACAGACTCCTTGTGTCCACTAATAAGAGGAGTATCTGACATACTCTAAACACGTAACATGTGTTCCTTGTTCTCATTAAGAGAACCATGCTTATTTCCTTAAATATTTCAGAAAAGTTACATGTACTTTGAAAATTTTAGAACCCAGTTCAATAATTTTTAGAATGATTACATAAGTCATTATGCTCACTTCTTTGTATAAACCCAGGAAAATTGCTGCAAAAAGAACCTCCTGGTCTTCTGTGCAATTTGTTATTTGCCAGGGTTGCATTTCCTTTGAGTTCAAGTGATAGGGAGGAGCTCTTTGACTTTCCTTTGCCACGCTGTGGGAGTAATGTTACTGACTATAAAGTTTCCATAAAATTGCTTGCTGTCATTCACGGGACACCCACATAAATGATTAACTCAGCAGGACCAGTGCATTGCCAAATACCCTGATGAGATGTGTGCACAACTTTTAAAATCACTCCCTTCTTCTTCTCCAAACTACACAACCATTAAGCAAAAAAGAGCCTGGAAATTGCTTATGAGTGGGCAGGATAGGAGTCCTTTGAACCTATCCCGCTGTTTTAAAGAATTTGTCATTGTTTTTTCAGGTTCCTATTTCAAAACATGGCCATTGAGCTGTGTGGTCCTATAATATACCATTGCCAGGCCTCTGGAACCAGTGGTTAAGGAGAATGACTTCCCTTAGGACCCTAAGAAACAACAAATCCCAGAGGCCTGCTCTCTGTATACTTGGTGGCTGGCATCAATTAAGTAGACCTGGTAATAGGGCTACCAGCTGAACTGCTTTGATTGGATCTACCTTGGTTTTAGCGTTAGAAGGGAACTCCCTCAATTCTGATTGAACTAGGACATTGGTGACCCTACCTGGGATGAAGCTACAGTTTTTTCATTTAGAGCCAGGTATACGACTTTGGACAGGTCATGTGTTGTCCTGAAGCCTGATTTCTGTTTCATAATATGGAAATAAGATCTCCCTGTCAGTGTTTTAATGATCAAGTGCAATAGTGTTTGTTAAAGCAATGTTTTTTCTGTGAGGTACCAGGCCAATATCTGCAGATGTGGTCATTGAGAACACATATTATTTCTTTGGGTGGCAAGGAGCTACCTAGAGAATTCCAAAATGAAGGAGGCTATCTAATTGGTTACTCCATGTATTCTGAAGATCCTTCCAAAAGCAATAGTGATCATGATTCCAAAACAAGTTATCTCAAAGTTTTCAGAAAGATTTGAGAGTTAGGTGTCACAAAGATTCGTAGTATGTTCCTGATGACTTCTGTTCTCCTTGGTTCTAAAGTGTGCTTTGGATGTGGATGCTCCCCCAGACTTTTTTATGTGGCTAGGCCAATCTGACTTTTCTATTAGAACCTGCCATTCTTATGTGTTTTGTATGGGATCAATCAAAGATTTTAGATATTAGCAATTGTGGGAGATTAATTCAATCCCTCTAGGTCCTTTGCAGCTACCTTTGTTATCTCACAGCCGATTCCTAGCATTTCCTTACTGCAGTCTCTAATGGGATCCCCTGTCTACTTATTCGCTCTTACTTCTCACTTGTTTAGAGAATATTAAGTTCCATAAGGGATGTGGAATTTGCCTGTCTTGTTGACATTCATCTCTCATATCTAGCATGGATAGTGACTGGACAGCATGTGTTAAATCAATGAGTGGATTGGAATTCATGGTTCTATTCTATTCATGGATCATAAGTCAAACCAGCTTTACATTATTGAAGGAATAAACAAATGGCTAATAAATGATGCAAATATGAGTAACCATTTTAGAAATAACATGAAATGCATGTCAGAGACATTTCATTTTCTTTCAAATGTGATCTTTATTTAGAGTTGATAATGAGGGCAAAAGATCTGAACCATACGGTTGCTAGGTATCTTTCATGTATTTGAGCTTGCAGGTTTTTAGATATGAGGGCAGATGATTGTAGTTGCAACAGGAGATAGCGTACTGGAAGTATGTGGTGACCTGGAATGTTTATTAAACAGTTGCTTCAACTGTTCAATTGCATTTACCCGCAAACTCTTTTTTCTCTCTAGTTCACAGATTGTCAGTATAGCCTAAAGTAAAAAGTTGTAAGTAATTCACCATGTGAATCTGGTAGATTCCAGCCCTCAACCATGGCAGGTAGCCTGAGATGGCTCTCCACTCCTTTCCTTCCTCCTAACTCAATCGCAGGGTGAGAATTACTGACTAGCATTTAAATCGGAGCGACAACAAGGCAGGCAGCAGAAGGCATGAGGACAATGAGGAGGGTGTGTGGCGCTCTCAAATGAGGTCTGCTCCCTCTGTCTGATCCACAGCAGATGTTATCTGTGAAACTCAAACAGCTGATCCTTGATTTAAAGATAATTTGTTTATTATAATACTGAGTAGAGCTCATAAATCTCCATTACAGGCTGATGGGAACTGAAGAAAACAGTGTGCACTGAGAACATTAGACAGTTCACATCTTTGCTAGCCTCATTCCCCTCCTTCATCTGCAACACAGATAAGAAATATTGTCATTTTCAGAGAGGTTTACATGCGATAAACAGTTCAAGTTTCCTATATTCATGTGTCTAGAGTTGCAATTTCAAGTGGAAATTGGGTTTGACTTTGGTAAGCTACCAAGAAATATGTTTTGGTGCTGGCTGAATTTTGTCCCAAAGGCTTGTGTTCTTCCAACCTTCTTGTGTACATCCAACTCCATTGGGTTCACATTCTTAGGAAGGAAATTGGATGCAAAAAGAGCAGAGTTTGCATAAGGCCCATGTAAGCCCCATTACGGCTGTTTACACAGCTGTAATCATTGTAAATAAATTACTTCATAAGTTTCAACAAATGAAATCACGTTATTTTATTTTGTCTGCTTTATCTCTTCTTTGTGCCGCCAAGTTGTCAGTGTATCATTTATTTTGGCTTATTTTTGTTGAAATGAGATTTGAAGAAGAGTTCGGTTATAACATCTGAGTGCCAGTGCTTCAACCCCACCCCAGATTTTTCCCCCCTTTTTCTTCTAGAGAAGAAAAAAAATAACAGAAGGTAAAAATAGTGAATACACTGATGTGAGAACAAGTAAGTTTCCTGGAGCATGTGTCTTTCACTTTCTTTTAGAAGATATACACAAGAATAATTTACACATAGTAAAATTCATGGTTTATAGGACAGTTCTTGGGGTTGGGATAGATGTGTAGTAATATGACCACCACTGCAATCAACATGAAGAATATTTATGACACCTGAGAGAGTCCTGCACCTGTTTAAAGCAAACCTACCCTGCCATTACTTTGTTTTCTGTCCCTATAGTTTTGCCATTTCTAAAATGTCATTTAAATGGAATCACACAGTATGTAGTCTTTTGAGTTTGGCTTCTTTTGCTCAGCTTGATGCTTTTGAGATTCATCCTCACTGATGTTTATATCAGCAATTCAATTATTTTTATTGCTGAGTAGTATGTCATGGCATGGCTGTATCATCCATTCCCAAGTGAGGGATGTTAGATTATCTTCAGATTGGTGTAATGAATAAAGTAACTATAAATATCATATATAATTCTTTATAGATATGTTTTCAATATTTTTGTGTAAATACCTAAGTCTGAGAGTGATGGCTTAGGTAACAAGTGTATGTTTAACTTTGTAAGAAACTGCTTCCAAAGCATCTATAACATCTTCAGGTAGTTACGAGAACTCCAGTTGCCTCTGCCTTCTCCATCCAATTAGATGTTGCCAGGCTTCTATTTCAAAGCAATTCTAATAGTAGTGTAGTGGCATACCATTATAATTTTAATTAGCATTTTCCTAATGATTCCAGTGCTGAGTCATTTTATGTGCTAATTGGACATTGTGTCTTCTTTGGAGAAATGTTCTTTCAAATCCTATGCTCAGGTTCCTCAAAAAGTTAAACATAGAATTACCATTTGGTCCAGCAGTTGTATCCAAAAGAACTGAAAGACTCAAAAGGATATCTTGGCACTGATGTTCATGGAACATTGTTCACAATAGCAAACAAGTAGAAAGAACCCATGTATTTACTAACAAATGAATAAACAAAATGACATATCCATATATTGGAGTCTTATTCAGTCCTACAAAGTAATGACATTCTGACATAGGAAACAAAATGCATGAACCCTGAAAACATTATGCTATGTGAAATGAGTCAGACACAGAAGGAAAAATATTCTATAAATTCATTTATGAGTTACCTAGAAGAGGCAAATTCATAGAGATGGAAAGTGTTATAGAAATTAAAATTGTCTGAAAGAGAGGGAGAGATAGAGATATATATGTTCCCATCTGCTGATTCACTCCGCAAACATCCCCAAAACTAGGCCAGGCTGAAGCCAAGAGCTTTCAATTCCATCCAGGTCTCCCATGTGGGTGACAGTGGCTCAAGTACTTGAGCAATCAGCTGCTCTCCCGGGAACATTAGCAGGGAGCTGGATTGAAAGTGGAGCACCTGGATTTCTAATCAGCACACTAATATGCTAGGCCAACCTTGCAGGTAGTGATTTAACCTACTGTGCCACAATGTTGGCCCCATGTACTTCTTCATTCATTTTTAGTTATTTATATCTTTCTAGGAATTTGTTCACTTTATTTGGTTGTCTAATTTATTGGCATAAAATTGCTCATCATTTTCTCTTATAATATTGTTAATTACAGTTAAAACAGAGACTGACATAATGGAGTTACTAAATCAACAACATAATCAACTAAACTGTATATAAATGACTCCTTTGAAATTCACAAACACACTTAGGTTGAAAGTAAAAGGACTGAGAAAGATACATAATGCAAATAGTATCCACAAGTTAGATTGGCTTTCCAATAGATTTTACAACAAAAATTTTTATCAAACATAAAGGAAGCTTTATAATAAAAGGATCAATAATTCAAAAAGATGTAATAATATAGATATGCTATATTTGTGACCTACAAAAGTTCCAAAATAAGTAAGAACTGAAAAAATTGAAGGAATAATTGGCAATTCAACAATAAAACTGGGATTTCTATACAACTTTCAGTGATAGAAAAATTAGACAAAAGATCAGGAGGGAAGCAGAAGACTGGAATAGCACTATAAGCCAACTAGACCCAGCACATCTATAGTGTACTGGACCCAACAGTAGCAGAACAAATATTCCTCCTTAGAGGAATAATATGTCAGTCTACAAAACATCTCAACAAATTTAACAGGACTGAAATCATATAAAGCTTTTTTGTAGTGAAAAGAAATTAGAACTCAATCACAGAAGGAAATTTGAGAATTTTACAATTTTCTATAAAGTATAGGGTGCATTCCTACATGGACATTATGCCAAAGGAGAAATATCAGTGTCTTTAATATTTAAATGATTTATTCTGCAGTGAGTTTTCACAGATTGTATCCTCCAAAGAATTGATCCATTTAGTCTATGTTGCCAAATCTGTGGGCATAGAATTATTCATGACATTTATTAATCCTTTTAATGTTCATGGCATCTGTAGTGCTATCCTTTTATTTCTTATCTTCATAGTTTGTGTCTCGTTCTCTCCTCTTCCTCGTCTTCTACATCTTTCCTTCTCCTTCCGCATCCCTTACTCTTAGTCTCCTCTACCCTTATTTTCTTTCCTTTCCTCCTTCCCTCGTCCCTCCCTCTCTCCCTTCTTTTCTTCCTTCCAGCTAAACTTGCTAGAGGTTTAGTAATTTCCTTGATTTTTTTTTCAAAGAACTAGCTTTTGACTTTGTGGCTTTTCTTAGTAATTCCCAGTTTTCAATTTCATCAATTTCTGCCTGATTTTTATTATTTCTTTTCTTCTACTTTTGAATTAAATTTATTCTTCTTTCTCTTATTATCTAAGATGGAGGCCTGGATTATTGGTTTTGCATCATTCTTTCCTAATATGTGCATTTGATATCATAATTTCCCTCTGAGCCTTGCTTCCATAGCATCCCCCCAGATTTTGACACCTTGTTTCCAGGTTGGAAACTGGATCCTATTATTTCTTCAACTATGTTTTTACCTCTTTCTTTTCTTTCTGAGACTCGCAGTATGGGAATCTGGGTTGTTAGACAGTTCCCACATGTCTGTGAGATTCCATTCATTTCTCTTCATTATTTTTTCTTTCTAAACAGACTGAATAACTTCCATTAACCCATCTTCAAGTACTGATTCATTCTTACTCCTCAAATCACTGTTGAATCCCTTTCCTGAATTTTTCATTCCAATTATTGTCATTTTCAACACTAGAATTTCTACTTGGTTCCTTTATAATCTTTATTTCTTTGTTAATATCCTCTATCTGGTGAAACATCATTCTCAGACTTTCCTTTAGGTCTTATAGAAAAAGTTTTCTTTAGTTCTTTGAACATATCTAAAACAGCTAGTTAAAACATCTATGCAACTCTCTAACTTCTGAGCTTCCTGGGGAGTTTCTGTTGATTGCTTATTTAGGGTGTGTGAACATACTTTCTTTTCTTTTGCATATTTCACATTATTTTCATTTCATAAACCATGTGATTACTTTGGAAGTCAGATTCTTCCCCCTCTCCAGGGTTTGTTGTTGATGAGTTTATTTTTGGTGTTGCTTTTATAGTAGTTGTTTATCTAGTAACTTTTAATAACTAATTGTGTAAAGCCTGTATTCTTTCCCATGTAAGGTCTCTATTTAGTTAGCCAGATAGTTACCTAACATTTGGGAAAAGACTTCTGCAAATGCCCAGAACCAGTAAGTCTCCTATTCTTTGCCTATGGGCTCTGCATGTGTGTTGGGACATGCCTTCAACACTCATTCAGACAACTGATTTTGCTGTACCTTAGCTTTCCCTTCCTGCTTGTGCAAAACTTCAAGATGAGCCAGATGTGAGAGTTTAGGGCCTTCTGAGGGCTTTCCTGAGGATGTACATTGTCTTATGCTGTAAATGAACTTCCATTTTCCTAGGAATGTATTGTAGCCTCTTGTGGACACCACATTTCTCAGTTTTCCCTTTTAAAGTTTTTGCAAGGGCTATGCTTTACCTCAGTTGTTATGTATCATTTCAAGTAGCCATGTCTTAAATACTTTTACTTTTTATTACCTTTGATAAATGCTCCTAATGAGAGCTTTTTTGCACTGGACAATTTCAAATTTAGGTCAAATGTAAGCCAGTCTTTAAAGTGGGACCTTCCAGGGACCTATCAGTCAGATAAAATAATGACAACTCTTTGCAGAAGTTTTTGAAAAAGCTCCAGCTCCATTCCGTTTCTTCCAGACTGAGAATGTGGCTTGTTTTATTTTCAAGGCTACTATTGACCTGGAGATTGGAGAAATAGACTGGGACAAATTAAAATGTCACAAGTTGTTCTGCTCTTACTTAGATTCAAATGTATTCCTTGAGCAAATACTCCCTACATTACTGAAAACCTTTGGTTAACTTTCAGAGTTCTAAAAATTGATTCTGATAATTTTTTGCATCTTTGTTTCCATCGATCATTACTCTACCATTTTTGCTGACGCCTAAAATGTATGTATAGGTATATATTTTTGTGTATAAGTTTGTGGAAAAATGGAATTGTAAGATAGGTTTATTTTGGCACAAAACAATTTTGAAATTTATACATGATTTGTTCATAATAATACTTTTTATGAGTTTTGAAGACTCCTATGTACAATTTCAATTTTTTACATCAAAATAAACATCTTTTTAAAAAATATTTTATTGATTTGAGAGGACAGTTATAGACAGAAAGAGGGAGAGACAGAGAAAAATCTTCCATCCACTGGTTCACTCCCTAAATGGCCGCAATGGCCGGAGCTGGATCGATCTGAAGCCAGGAGCCAAGAGCTTCTTCTGGGTCTCCCACACAGGTGCCGGGACCTAAACATTTGGGGCATCTTCTACTGCTTTCCCAGTCCATAGCAGAGACCTTGATCAGAAGAGGAGCAGCCAGGACACGAACTGGCGCCTATATGGGCTATCGGCACTGCAGGCAGAAGCTTAGCTTACTACGCCATAATGCTGGCCCCAAAACATCTTTTAATTCCATTTTTTTTCTGTGACATTTTTAAAGTGCTATCCTTTGCATAATGAGAATTATACCCCTTTCTCAAGTATAGCAGACTTTGGAGTTTGCTTTCGTTTGAGTAGTGGGCTAAACATAAGACATTTTATTCACTGATCAGGTTTGGAATTGTAAGGGCTATATTAACAATCATTCTATCTAAGTCTCTGAGAAAATCATTTTTTATGTGTTGGTCATCCCCAAAGAGTTAATGCTTTATAATTAGCTCTTCTTACTTTGGCCACCTAACACTTCTCTAAATTAGTTGAAGCTTGAATGTCTTAAAAATAGGTCTGGCTCACTCAACTTCATTAGGACTCAGCAGTTTGAATTCAGGAACCAATGCAAATTGGAAAAATAAGAATGTGATTGGCTTTCATTGGCTTATTTTAGAAAATAGAAAACATATTCCTGCCTTGGGAGAGAAATATCTGAATACCTTGCTTCCCTTAAGAATTTCAGGTGTCTTAAATTTGATCCTTAAAGGAAAATGGTGCAATGGTCATTCCTTCAGAGGAAAAGCGCCTGACCTTTCTGTCATTGCAACTGCAAAGAGCCTTTGGCTGGAGTCCTTTCCCATCTCTGGAGACAGGACTCAGGATTATTTAGGCCTCATTCTCTGCATCGTATCACATCCTTCTCTGTTCCTTCTAATAACATTCTCGGCTGCTTGCTCCATCCAGATCCCTGGTCATGAGAAACCACATCCTTTCATGTCACTCTTTGCTTAGAGTGACTTATTTCATGATTTTCTCAAACGTATAAAATTCCTGCAGAGAATTGGAAGCCTCACACTAGAAAGAAGTGGAGCTAAGTACACAGTATGTGTGCTAATAACCCTGAGAATGACTTGGCTCACATTTATGAAACAGTGACTCTGCATATCTGGTCAATCAAATGACTGAGTTTAAACTCTGATTAACCCAGGCATGGATAAATTACCTTCATCTTGATTCCAGATGGCAAATGTGCTTATGAATTCTGGTACTTGACTACGTTGTCATCCTAGTAAAGTCATATACATCTGTTAACTGGATAGTGTTGTTCTGAATATGTTGGAGGCATCCAAGTTACCTAGAAAGCTAACCATCTATTTTGAATGTAGGTTCCATGAATACCACTGCTAATGTTTAGCCAAAAGACACTGTAGTCATGATATATCTGTATCAGTAATTATGCCCATCCAAACAACTAAATTGGATTGATATATAATTTATGTGAATTATTGTTTCACTGCTAGTTATACTTGCACTAAAAAGGTTTTAAATTTGGCCATATTTGGCCATATTTTATTATATTTACAGATCTAACTTGGTTGGGTACAATACATCCCATTAATTAATTCATTTATTTACCAATATTTATTAAAATCCTATTGTGTGCAAACAGCTTGGCTTGATGCTAAAAGATAGGAGCAAGAATATGCATGGTAAAGAAACAAATTTTGCCTATGCTTGTATCAAAAGCTGTCAGAGGAACCATCAATACAATTTTGGAATCAACAATTGGTGGGACACAAATAAACTGAACCACATCCACTCTGTGTCCAATTTCATATCCATTAATCATATGGAACTCTTTAAATTTAGAATATGTTAAATAAAATTTCAATTTCTTTTTGTCAATCATATTATTTTAATTTCAAGTGTTCAACAGCCACATGTGTCTAGTGGCTACTCTACTGTTCAGCACAAATATGGAATATTTCTATCATCATAGAAAATTTTATTTAGCAGCCCTGATAGAGAACTTAGAAGAACAGAAAAGCTGGTAACTTCATATGCAACTTATCTATTAATACCAGGCACAGTTTATGAGTTAACATCATTTCCTACAATAGACAAAAAGTTCTCTAAAACAGGTTTTACCAGCTTTGAAGTTAACACAAAAGACATATTCTAGTTATTTTTAAAAGTTGTTACTTCAAGTGCCTTCATTTTCTTTTTAGCGAATATTGGAAAAGAGAGACAGAGCCAATGCAAAAATAACAAGGATTATTGCAGGGCTTTCTGCGTCTTCAAAAAATTCATCTCTCTCTCTCTTTCCCTCTCTCTCCTCTCCCTCCCCCCTCCCTTCCTTCCTCCCTTCCTCCCCCTCCCTCATATCTCCCCTTCCCCTCCCCCCCCCCACTTTCCATCAAAATAATATCATGTGGTCAATCTGCTACACTGTAGTACTCACAGTCCCTTACAGTTGGGTGTAATGACTTGGTACTCACCAAGGGAATGTGAATTTGAGTGACAGGCTCTTAGACTTGCTCTTGCAACCCTGGCATCCCATATCAGAGTGCTGGTTTGAGTTCTAGGTGCTCTGCTTCCAATGGCCCAAGTGCTTGGGTCCTTGTTATTGAATTGGGAGACCCAGATGGAGTTCCTGGCTCTTGATTTCAGCATGGCTCAGTCAGGCTGTTGTGGGCATTTGGGAGTGAACTAGCAGATGGAAGATCTCTCTTTGTCTCTTTTTCTCTCTGCCATCCTTTCATAGAAATAAATCATGCTTAAAAATAGAAGAGAATACCACCCCATGTATACCAGAGAAGGAAAATGTAAGGAGTCTGAGCCTGTGATTGTGTGAAGACAAGTGGCCCTCTCACCAGGAAGCACAACTAATTTGTAGAAAAGAAATAAATTTCCACTTTGCTTGGCGTGTTCCATTTAGTGGTTTGTTTGTTATCACAGCTAATGTTACCCTTACTTAATTAAGATACAGACTTCATTTTTCTGGAGATATTCTTTTAGACTTAGATGTCAGGAAAATGTATCTTTACTCCCTCTCATATACTGTATCCTTTAATATTATCATTAAAATAGATTTATAAGGCTTCTCCTGAACTGTAGATTGCCACTTTTTTCCACAGTGTAATTGCTTCATAGCTTTTAAAGATTTATTTTTATTTATTTGAAAGGCATATTGTCAGAGAAAGAGAGAGGGAGGGAGTGAGGGAGGGAGGGAGGGAAGGAGGAATGTAGAGGAGAAGGAGAAAGAACTAATGCTGTTCCACCCTCTGGTTCATCCCTCAAATGACTGTGGTAGCTGAGGCTGGACCAGGCCAAAGCCAAAGCCAGGCACTCCATCTAATTTGAGTCCCCCATGAGGGTAGCAGGGGCCCAAGTACTTGGATCATCTTTTGCTGCTTTCCCAGGTACATTAGCAGGAAACTGGATTGGAAGTGCAACAGACAGCATTGGAATTGGCACCCCAACATGGGATGCTGACACTGCAGGTAGCAGTTTAACGCACTGTGCCACAATGCCAGCTCCTGCCTCCTATTTCCAGGAGGCTTGTGTCTTAGTTGGAATACCTAGGAGCAGTGTCTGAATTAGAGATTCTCTTGAAGTCGTTTATTAAGTGATAAGTCCCAAGAGAAACCTGCAAAGTGTGAGGGAAGCTAAGGAGGGAAGGGGAAAGACCAAAAGAAGATGTGTATTCATCTGGAACTGTCTTTAGGCTGATCATATGACAAGTTCTAAAACTCCGGCAGCACCCTATCCCTACCTCCATCTCCATCGTTCATTGGCTGGTGGCACCTCCCAAGCCATTTCTTTCCTTTTTTTTCTTTCTTTCTTTCTTTCTTTTTTTTTTTTTGAGTCATAATTACAGAGAGAGAGACAGAGAGAGAGAGAGAGGTGTTCTATCCGCTGGGTCACTCCCCAATTGGCCACAATGGCCAGAGTTGCAGTGATCCAAAGCCAGGAGCCAGGAGCTTCCTCCAGGTCTCCCACGCAGGTACAGGGGCCATCTTCCACTGCCCAGCCATTTCTAGGGTATGGACTCTTACTGGATGTACTCAGAGGAGCCCTCACTCCCCAGCCTCCAGATGGGCATCAGAGCTACACACCAGCAGCCACTGCAGCCCCTTCAATATGTGACTGTGGTCCATAGTTGCCGTTAGACAATGCTCAAGTTTCAGGAAGATTCTCTTCCCAAAGGGAAACATAAACCTTTTGTGACTTGAGATAAGGCCCCTTATTTTGTAGAGTAAATTCTCTTGTGGGAAGGCAGACAGTGAGAAAGTTGAGTTTTTACACAAATACAAAGCCTTAGACAGTGGTCTGCATAACAAGATGTGGAAGAATGAAAGCAGGAAGGAAAATTCCTTCTGGGGATACCACAGGAACCTGTCCCAGAAGTGAGCAGGTCATAATGAGAATGAAGGCCTGCGCTAATGCAGGTCCTGTCTCTAACATGCTGTGTGACACTAGACAGGTAACTTTATCTCTCTGTGCCTTGTTTCTTCCTCTATAAGTGAAAATAATGATGAACAGTATTAGGCATAGGTTACCGAGTGTAAAATTCTGAAGTGTGTGCAGAGGTCTTTGAGTGTGACCTGGAGCATAGTTAGAGCCATATTAGGCTCTCTTGTTGCTACAGGAAAAAGTAGGCTGGGAATGAGAGGCCTGTGTGTGTGTGCTAGGCCTGGAATAGGACAGGGCAGTGGTTAGGGAAGCCTTTGGCCTCTGATGCAGATGTTCCAGAATCAGATACCTGGTCTACCATTATATGAACTCAGGCACTTTACATAAATTATTTGTGCTTCAACCTCTTCATTTCTAAACTTGGATGATGATAAAGCTTTTCTTGTAGAAGTACTGTGAAAATTAAGTGAAATAATCAATTTGAAAATCTTAAAATAGAATGAAGGAAACTTCACTGGGGTAGGTTCATTGCTTGCACATAGGGGTTTTAGGAGATGAAGGTGAGATTGTACAGACAAGCAGATGCTGGGCTGGGAAATTCCTGCTGTGGAAAGCTAAGGTGCTTTGACTTGGATTGTAGACACCGTGAACCCTTTGAACAGTCAACATGGTTTCCTACGTTTCTTTCAGAGTAAGAATGCGGTACAGTTAGCAAATGCTGCATAACAAATTACTTCATACCTTAGTGTCTTTAGGTAAAGGCTATTCGTTTAGCTCATGACTGTATAGTCTGGCCAGTTTGAGCTGGTATAAGCTGAGAGATTGTTCAGGTCTCAGTCGAAGTTCCTTCCTGATTCTGTTTGCTTTCTGGTCATACATGAAACTGTACCCATGGAGCGTTGCGGGGCGGGGGTGGTTGTTGCAAGCTTTGGTGTGTGACACTTTGATTCTTGAGCACGTGGTCTCTCTCATCCTCTGCTGAGTTAATCTCGTTTGTTCTGGCAGAGGCAGGGTTCCAATAGAGCACGCATGGTAGCTCCTGGGGCCTGGGCTCACACACTGTACACCATCACTTCTTGGGTATTTCGTTGGCCAATGGCAGTTGGAAGGTCTAGCCCGAGTCAGTGGATGGGATTGAGAAGTTACGGGGGAAGGAGCATGGGTATAGAAAAGCAATTAATTGGAGCCATCAGTAAAAACAATCTGGCGGATTCTCTAAGGATCAATTCTTAAATTCATGAGAATTGTCAGAGATAGCAACTCCATCATTGCTTACGCCTTTAAAGTAGTCAATTTTTATAAGAATTGGGTAAAGTCACTGGTAGAAAGTGAAGAAGGACTAATTTTGTAATGCTATTGGAGGAAGTGGATTTATATATCCTAAAGTAAGGCCCCGTTGGCCTTACTGTCTTTCCTATTATACCTGCAGCATCATTATGGATTTCATATTTTGGTATTTGGCTTCAGAGGAGATCTGGTGGGGAAGTAGCTTGTACCATGGAAGAAGAAGAGATCTCATAACTCCACACATGGCTGAAGAAGCAGCACATATTTTGAAATAAACAAGCAAAAAACCCACTTAGCTTCTTTTATCCCACCTGTAGGTCTTTTTTTCAGAAAGTAATAGAGTGGTACAATTTCCTAATAGAAGGACTTAAGAGGTAAAATAATATTGACTATATGTCTTATATTTGATAAGGAAAAGTAAAAAGCAATATTTGAACTCTGTCTTAAGCATTATGTGTTTGATATAATTTATATAAATGCTGATTTTTATGTAACAGGTTTATGTAGGAAATGTATATATTTTATTGAGGATCACTCACCTGTAAGACGAGAATCAATTTAGGTTAATAGGTTAATAAAAAGATCAATGGTTATGTTGTTCTGATATTGAATAAGGGAGCTAAAAATTAGATTTTGAATCCAAGGCTTGCCTGGGTCCCTTGAATTACTCATCGAAGCTCTTTGAACAGCAGTTTTCTTGTTTGTTAAAATTAGGTTTTTATATCACTGAATTGTTGCTTTCAGTACATGACCTTGAATTTCCTAGTCACACAATAGGCCATTTCTTCTTTATTCAATCATTACAAAGGATGTTTTAATTTTTTATTTAAAAATAAAATGCAAAATTTGAAGATGGTAATTGTGTTTTTTTTCTTTTGAATATCTAATGTTGATTTTTGAGTTGAACAGAATTGGGCTATGTCTTGTCTTGAGTGTGTGTGCAGCTGGAAGAGGAGTGGAGGCGTGGATGATAGGAGTTTTCTGGGAAAGGGTCCCTCCCTGAAGCTGACTCTGAGACAAAGAGTTGAGTGCATACAGTTTATCTAGGGTAATAGTCCAGGAGACATTTATTCATAAAGAAAAGAAGTGAGCATGGAAAGGCAAAGCAGCCAGTCCAAGATGAAGCATCAAGTAGATTACCAATGTGGGCCCTCGCAGCAGAACCCCACTGGAGGAACCCTGCATGGCATGGTAGGCCAGATGCCATTGGGATGTAATGCAGTTGGTGTGTTAATGTACCCTCTACTTACAGTCTTTGGTTAAGAGTTCTTTCTGAGGAGTTGCTTGCCTACAAGGTCAAGCCATTCTACCTAGCAGAGAAGGCTGATAAAGACAATGTCTTCAGACAGAGGTATGCTGGTGACATGCATGGAGATAGTAAATGCTGAGATGCTGAGCACTGTGGTTTGACAGCATCTGCTCCAGACTAAAAACTGATTTTCAAGCTTTTGATTTTTCACTAATGGCTCAAATTCTTTTATGGAATAATATGAAACAGCATACAAATTGATTAAAAAATAGAGCAACTATAATTCATGTGACTGTGTGTGTGTAGACACACTATCTCTTCTCCTGTGGCTCTGAAAGCCAGAGATACCTCTGAGAAATAAAAGAGCTCCTCAGAAAATAATTTGAAAGCACATAATTTAGATTTTTAAAGATTTTTCTAGTTTAGCTCTCTAGTTGACATTTTTGCACCAAGCTGCTCTCTGCTTTCTGCCTTCTGTTAGTACTTTTTAAATTTCCTCTCGAAAAATAAAACCAATACAAGACCTTTTTTTAAAAAAAAAAAAAAAAAAAAAAACCTCAGCCAAAAAAAAAAAAAAAAAGATACAATTCAATTTCAGTGATGGTAAAAAAAAATGATAATTTAAAAAAATAAACTCACCCTCAAGTGAGGAAAACACAACACAATAAAATGTTGCACAACAGCTAATTGGATGGCTATTTAAAACCCACAGTGACTATCCAGAAAAGGGTAGCCATAGTAACACACCCAGGAGCATCACCTCCCTGGAGGGAGTGCAAGCTGACGCAAGAGGGTGGGTGGCGTGGAGGGCAGGAGTCTGCTGGGTGAGGGGCCCTCCCTGCACAGACTCGCCACCCAGACTGCAAAGGAACATCCGTTGTAGAAGCTGTGAGTCTCCTCCACCAACATCGAGGTTTATCTATATTTTTGGCAACTCTTTTGTGAAATCCAAACTTGGCTTCTTTAGAGATAACTTAAATGGAAACATATTTTTAAAGAAATCTTTGATAAAACTCACACTAAGCAGGGGGGTGGGGGGAAGAAGACCAAATGGAAACTGTGGGTGGTAGCTGTGATTGTGCCTTTTCAAGAATTTCCTTAAACACCACTATGGGTTTTGGCTCTTATGTGTTGATATTCCTATGAAGTGCCTGAAATCACATGGCAACCCCATGAACGTTGGAATAAAAGTTACTGGTACTTGCCCAGTCTCCCTTTGTCCATCTCTTGCACCAGCTGCAGTGAATGGTGAAAGCTCATGAGTGCCAGCCACTCTTTCCAGACAACCACCTTGCTAGGAAATGCCTGGGAAGCTATGACCTTCCTACAGTCCCAAGCCAATGAGTGCCTGAGACTAGAGTATCAAATCTTGGCCCCTTTGCTTCCATTAGGGACATGCCTGTGACACCTTTCCTGTTTCCCCATGGGTCAGTGTTAAGTCAGACACCAGCAAAGACTACTTCCTTGCTCTGTCCCTTTCTCTGCTCTGTTTCCCCTCACTTCTTTGAAGGTTGCTTCTGTCAAGGAAGATAATGAAAGTAGAGTAACATAAAATGCAATGAGGAGGCAACTTGTTAAACACACCTCAGGTACATCCACAGCAAGACTTTCAGACTGATGTATATCCACAGTGGAATACTTCAGTGGGATGTTTGAGCTGAACTTACGTGCAGTGTGTGAGCTGTCTGAACACACCCACCTATGTATGTACTCATTTGGTGAACTGGGCTGAACTACAGTTTCTGGGAAGAAATCCATTAGTCTTTGAAATAGTTCCCAAAGTCATTCCCATTGCTTCCCAAGATTGCCCATCCTTTTCTTTTAAACTCTTGCAGCATCAAACATGGATCTCAACAAACAGGAGATGTTAATAACAACTCCCTTTGCGTTCAAGCTATAAACACAGTCACCCTCTTGGAAAGCCTCAGAGGGCATGGTGAAGACTGCTTGGATATTGTGTCTCCCTGATCCCTATCCTTATGAACCCCAAATAAACATAATTCTTCTTTTTTCTCAACTGGGCTGCTTTTATTTCAGTTGATACTTCTAAGAACATTGCCTTAATAAAACACTTGCAAAATAATCTCATTTTCCAGATTGGCTTTTTGGGAACCTGTGTTAGGATAGATTATAGGGGACTAGCCCTGGCATAGGCATGAACTCACCTTCTTGGTCCACCATTGGGGAACCACTAAGAGTGGTATCATGGGCAAGTGTATCTATCCCTGAGGGACACCAGTTTGCAATAGTTGAGTGTTATTAGGTAGTTGATTTGTGTTTGTGTGATTTTTGTTTTATTTTTAAATCTGAGTCCATATTCTTGCCTAGGCCATTCTCTGTCCTATTATGCTTCCTTCCCTGTGTTACAAATGTCTACTGAGACCACTCTACAAATATATTACTTAAAATTCCAAATCAGGTTTTATTTCTAGGGAACCTAATCTATGGGGCATGCTAATGGTTGGAGGAGGGTATGTATGTGTCCGTTGTAGCCCAGTGGAACCACCTAAGTCTGTGGAAGATTGGTGCCCATCCTTCGCACATGTCTCCTTTCATCTGCCATACACAAAGGATCACCATAAGATTTCTAATTAACTTGGTATGAATATCTGAAAGCTGTTTGAGCAGGATGATCTTTAAAGTTGTATATAACAATTCTGGAAGGGTTTTCCCTACTAATCACTGAATAATAATGTGATTCATTGAGATTGGAGAATGGATGCAGCAGGCCAAGTACTAATAAAAATATGGTTAGCATGAAGAGGCATGAACTTCACGAGGAAATTCTTCTGACCATTGCCCTAGGAGAAAATATATTTTTATCCTTTAGCTTTTCAAATTCTGACACTTCATGGTTGCTTCCCTGAAAAACTCAGACTTTTTATGCAAGAGTAGTGCTATTGTTGCCCTGCCCAGATGTCCTTTTTTGGACTAGGATGTTGAAGCTCTACTTGCTTTTAGCTGATGGAAACTGTCTTATCTGGAGATGTTTGAGAGTTTAGCCCCTAGACTCCATACCTTACCTACCCTAGGTCAGAAGTAGCTATGGCCAAAGACTGAATGATGTTGGAATTTTAAAGCCTATCCTTGGCCCCCAGATAAGAATGCACTATGTGTGATTCACACTCTAGAGTTCTAGTAGGATCTACTTGAAGTTGGACTCCAGCTGAGGACGAGCATAGTGTTGTTCTCATCCTTTCCCTTCCTCTTCTGTTTCCCTCATCCCTTTTCTAGTTTTCTTGACAGCACTACTTCAATAAATCATTTATAAAACACCTCTTAGGAGAGGCATTGCTTCTGTAAAACTGGCATGCTAATAATTCCCAGGGCTAACGACCAAGGAGAGTGAGATTCCAATGAGGGCTCACAGCTAGTTGACAATATTTAGATCCACAGTAAACAATTTGGAGTCCCAGATTTAGAAAGCCTTATATTTCATTCTCTTTTGAATTCTTTTACTGAATAACTTGTCGATGTGTGAAAATAAAAAAGGGAAAGATATGTTTTCATGTGTTTTCTTATTCAAGAAATTGAATAATTGTTTTTGATTTTTTTCCCCCTAACTGTATCCTTAGTGTTTGTAGCAGGGTGTGCTCAAATACTTGTTAAATGTAGTTAAACAGATATTTGAAGAATATCCCATTGGTGGATTTTTCTTTTTCTGAGTGCTTTTGGGACACAATGAAGATATTAAAAATGGCAGGCTTAAGAGACGAAATAGAAGATTAACCTACTTTTGGGTTTATTAACTTTGCTTCTTTAATCTTTTCACTGAAGTGGAACAAGTCTTATTAAATACTAATTATCTTCCCCATTCTTCTGCATTCTATTTTGTTCTGTTAGAGAGTATTCTTATAGAGGAGTTAGCTGTTCTCAGAGTTGTGTATTCAAATATCCATCTTATCTAGGCTCTACAATTTCTGTGACTGCACTTTAGTCAGTTCTAAATGCTGTGTTAAAAGCTGGTTTTGACATTTATTCAAACCATCTGAGGTCTCTAGTCCTCTGGGAAGACTGTGTGTGGTGTTGAATGATTATTATAGATCTACCAGCCTTTGAGTGGCTTAAGGGTAGGGCATGATACCAGCATCTTTTGAGAATTTCAATGGGGGTAAATCTGGCCTCATATTTGATGGTGTCTTTTCATTTTCAGGGGCCAAATGAGCACATGGTTTGATAGAGAGAGAGTACAAATAAAAGGAATTTGGAGAGATTGGGCCAATGTTGTCATGCTTCAGTTACAGTGGTAATGGGGACTCTGACTGATAGCAGGGTACATTTGGACTCATTTGAAGTTTAAAATTTAAAGAGGTGCCTACCAGCTCTGTAATCAACATGAATATTTTAATACAGTGTTTATTGTGGTAAATGTCACATAATATAAAATTTGCAATCCTAACTATTTTTAAGGTAGACTTGAATAATATTAAAAATATTTACAGTGTTGTAAAATAGATCTCTAGAACTTTCTCACTTGTAAATCTGAAACCATGCCCATCAAGCAACAACTCCTCTTTCCCCCTTCTCTACTATCCCTGGTAAACAGTTCTGTTTTCTGTTTATTTGAATTTCACATCTTTAGATACACATAAAAGTGGAATCACACAGTGGTGTCTTTTTCCGGGTTTCTTTCATGTCTTCAAGATTAATCTATGCAGTGGCATATGACAGGCTTTCCTCCTTTTAAAATGAATAATGTTTCATATTTTGAATCATTCTTGCATTCCATGAGTAAATTCTACTTGGTCATGGTATACAATCTTTGATAAGCTGTTGAATTTGGTTTGCTAATGTTTTGTTAAATATGTTTGCATCAATATTTATCAGAAATATTAGTAGTTTTCATTTTTCATAGTGTCTGTCTGGATTCTGTATCTTGGTAGTGTAGCCAGTATTACTCTGATACCATACAATGAATTTGGAAATGCTTCCTGTTCACTTTCTGGAAGAGTTTCAGAAGGATTGGTGTAAGTTATTATTTTTATGTTTGGTGAATCTCTCCAATGAAGTCATCTGGTCCTGGGCATTTATTTGAAAATTTTTAATTACTGGACCAGTATTCTTCCTACTTATACATCTATTCAGATTTCTTATTTCTTCATGATTGTAGTTAGTATGTTTCTAGAAATTTACCCATTTTGTCCAAGTTATCCAGTGTGCTGGTATATACTTGTTCACAGTGTTCTCTTACAATACTTTGTGCTTGTGTCATATTAACTTTAATACATTCTTTTTTTTTTTTTTTTTTTTTTTGACAGGCAGAGTTAGAGAGAGAGAGAGAGAGAAAGAAAAGTCTTCCTTTTTCCATTGGTTCACCACCCAAGTGGCCGCTACGGCCAGCCTGCTGCTCCGATCCGAAGCCAAGAGCCAGGTGCTTCCTCCTGGTCTTCCATGCGGGTACAGGGCCCAAGCACTTGGGCCATCCTCCACTGTACTCCCGGGCCACAGCAGAGAGCTGGACTAGAAGAGGAGCAACCGGGACAGAATCCAGTGCCCCGACTGGGACTAGAACCCGGTGTGCCGGCCCCACAGGCAGAGGATTAGCCTAGTGAGCTGCAGCGCCGGCCAACATCCTCTTTTATTTTTTCTTTTAATTAACTGAGTCTTTTTTCTTAATCTGCCAATATTCTTGATATTTTTCTTTTCAATATTAATTAGTTTTTAATTTTCATTAAGGTAAAAATAATTATGTATTTCATAAATACAGATTTAGGGACATAGTGATACTTTCCACCCTACCCTCCCTCCTGTCCAAGCTCCTACCCTTCCATCTCCTTCCTCTCTTATTCCCTCTCTTAATTTTTACAATGATCTAATTTAAGTGTACTTTATACTCATAAGATTAACCCTATACTAAGTAACCAGTTCAACAAATAGTAGAAAAAAATACTTCCTCAACAGTAGAGACAAAGTAGAGACAATCATCAAATCTCAAAGTGTCATTTTCACTCTTATACATTGCAATTTTTGATACTCTATTAGTTACTACAGATAAGGGAAAACATATGGTATTTGTCTTTTGGGGACTGGCTTATTTCACTAAGTATAATGGTTTCCAGTTGCATCCATTTTGTTGCAAAAGACAGGATCTCATTCTTTTATGGCTGAGTAGTATTATATAGTGTATATATATACCACAATTTCTTTTATCCAGTCATCAGTTGATGGGCATCTTAGTTGATTTCATATCTTATCTATTGTGAATTGAGCTGTAATAAACATGGGGATAAAAATAACTCTTTTACATGCTGATTTCATTTCATTTGGATAAATTCCCAGGAATGGAATGGCAGGGCCATATGGTAAATATATTTTCAGTTTTCAGAAGTATCTCCATACTGTCTTCCACAATGGCTGTCCTACTTTACATTCCCAACAGTGGATTAGAGTACCTTTTTCCCCACATACTCACCAACATTTATTACTTTTTGATTTCCATATGAGAGTCATTCTAACTAGGGTGAGGTGAAACCTCATTTTGGTTTTAATTTGCATTTCCCTGATAGGTAGTGATCCTGAGCATTTGTGTATGTATAGGATGGTCATTTGGATTTCCTCTTTTAAAAAATGCCTGTTCAAATCTTTTGCCCATTTAACAGGATTGTTTGTTTTGTTGTTGTTGAATTACTTGAGATCATTAGAAATTCTGGATATTAATCCTTTATCAGTATCTTTTTCCTTCTCCTGTTCTCTCTTATTGCCTCTTTTGTTAGATTTTTTATAGTTATGTGTTTTGCTTTGATTCTCATTTCATTGTGTACATACTATGTATTTTCTTTGTGATTATCATTACAATGATATAAAATATCTTAGTCATAGCATTCTGTTATAAACTAATAACAATTTAATTGTATACAATTGTATGCAAAAACTGTACTCTCTCATTTATTCACCTCCCACTTCGTGTTATTAATGTCACAAGTCACATCTTTATATATTTTATAACCATTAACATAAACTTATTTATAAGTAGTTAATGTATTTTTCCCTGTATTTATCAGTACTAGAAGACCTTAAATTTCCCTATGACTTTGTATCACTGTCTACCATTCTTTCATTTCAACTTGAAAGGCTTCTTTTATTATTTCTTCTAGAATAAGTCTAGAAATAATGAGTTCTCTCTGCTTTTATTTGCCTGTGGAAATCTTAATTTCGCCTTCATTTTTGAGTGACAATTTTCCCAGACCTAATATTCCTCATAGAAAGAATTTTGTTTGTTTTAGAAGTGTGAATATATCCTCTAGTCCTTTTGGCTTCTAAAGTTTCTGCTGAGTGTCCAGTGATAACATTATGAATGCTACTTTGTATGTAACAAATAGATGTTCTCTTGATGTTTTCAAGATTCTCTGTTTTGTGTTTTAGACCCTCTGATTGTAATGAACATCCATGTAGTTCTCTTGGATTTATTCATGTAGAATTCTTTGAGCTTCTTCAATCTGCATGTTCAGACTTGGAAAGTTTATGGCCATTATTTCTTCAAATAAATTCTCTGCTCCTTTTTCTCTTTTATTAGAGTTTCTTTCATAGTTATGTTGGCCTGCTTAATATTGCCCCATAAATATGTGTCTCTTTACTTTTCTTTTATTATTATTATTATTATATTCTATTTACTGATTTCAAATGATATGTGTTCAATTTTCCTGGTTCTTTCCTCTGCTTGATCAAGTCTGCTTTTGGTTCTTTCTATACTTTGTATCTCTTGTTAGAATTCTCATTGTTTTCATGCATGATTTTCCTGATTTCATTTAGTTGTCTACTTGTTCTCCTTTTAGCTCTTTGAACCTTTCAAAGACAGCTGCTTTAGATACTTTGTCAAACACTTCTTGGGAATGTATTTCTTTAGGATAAGTTTCTGGAGTTTTGTTTGGTTCCTTTGGGCCATATTCCCTGTTGTGAGATACACACACACACAAACACACACATATGCACACCCCACACAATATTCATGTATGTATACATATATACACATATTTGGATTTGGATATTTGAAAGGTCAGCCACTTCTCCCATTCTTTGTATTCCATCTTTGTGCCAGTGAAATCTTCATCAATCAGCTAGGCTGTAGGTTCTAGGGCCTCTCAAACATTTTTTGATTTCATGTTCCTTCTGTGACCTTCCCTTGAAATTGCGGCTTTGTCATGCTTATAGCTTGTTTTCAGCTGCTTCCAAATTCCAGCACCTGTTTTGTCAGTGCTCTGACTCAGGCTAGATATAAACCATTCCCAGGATTCCCCTAGACAGCCCAAATCTTGGATAAAAGGTCCACTCTTTTGTTTACTTCCTGAGAGGAACCTCAATAAGAGGAGCCTCAGTTCCTCCATGGTATGCTTCAAAGAGTAGGCATGTCGAATGCTGTGAATTTCCCTACCCCTTCTTATGGAATTCCACCTTGATTTTCCAGTACCCTGGGTTCTTTAGCTTCTTACTTGGGCTCTAGAATTCCCAGGACTATGCTAGAGCATACAGTGTTCTACAGCAGGGGAAGGAGGGCCTATACTCTGCCATCTTGTTGATGTCTGGATCTCCCTTCATTCAACATTTGTAGAAATCAAAGTCCACTGCAAACATCCTTTATTTTCAGAACTTTAGATAAATACAGAATCAGATTATTTATATTTTTCATGTAAAACTCTTAGAGAAACCTTGACTTATTACAGGGAATGAGTGTTCAGTGAAAATGGAAAAAAAGTTATATATAGCCTAGAAAGTATTACTAGTTGAGGTCCACAGGATAAAATGATTGCAATGACATGAAGCAAGAAAAACTTCACTGTAATCAACTTATTGCAAACAGGTGTTTTGTTAGGCTAGGTTTTCAGTGAAATACCAGAGATATACTTTGCCTTACCTAATATGTTCAGACAGCGATAATGAAGGGAAAACTCAAATATGATGTTAGAGATTCAAACTGTTGTACAATTCATTCTTGAAGTTCTTGGAGAAATTTTTTGTCTTTATTTCATTTATTTGCTCAAAAGTGGCATATCTGTGTGTGTATACATATATTTATTTATTTGAGAAGCAGAGTTACAGAGAGAGAGAGAGAGTTATTCCATCTGCTGATTCACTCCACAAATGGCCACAATGGCAAACCTGGGCCAATCTGGAGCCAGGAGCTTCTTCCAGGTCTCCCAGATGAGTGCAGGGGCCCAAGCACTTGGACCATCTTCTGCTGCTTTCCCAAGCATATTAGCAGGAAGCTGGACCAGAAATGGAGCAGCCAGGACTCAAACCATCATTCATATAGTTAACCTACTTCTCCACAGCACCAACCCCCAAAAGTGGCATATAAATTTTGGAACAAAAAGCATTTTTTCCATTGCACAAAGCATCTACCATCTTGTGAGTCAATTTAGAGATGAGTGTTAATCGAAGATTTAAAAAGCAAAGCTTCAAGTGTTGTTGAATTCCTGTCTTTTATTTGCCTTTAAATGGGTAGATAAGGCAAGATTTTTCTGCACCCACTTACTTTCCCTAGCTTCTAGGCTACTAGACCTCTTTTGTTTAACTCAAATCTTTATGAGTGTACCTTCTCACCTTGCTCTCAACTCAATCTACTCTCAGAAAGATCTCACTTTACTAAGAATGTAAGCCATTGTTCTCCCATGCCAGGGGCCTTGTATTTAAACATTATTTTGCAACAAGAGTGAAAAAAAGAAACACAACAGCCTGCTTTGCTGTCAGAGGGATTTCAGGCTGCACAGTGGAGGCTGTGACTGCTGAGTGGAGAGGATTGTGTGAGGGCAGTTGGAAGATGTCACACCATCAATTTTGCTTCTGCAAAGGCTGCCCTTAGAAGAATTGATTATGCAAAAAGGACTACTGATCTAAGAGAATATGTAATATTGGAATGATATTTCATAAATTGGGTCAAGGCGTCTTTGCAGAAATGAAACCTGGCTTATGGTATCATCATCTGAGGTTTGGTTTTCTAACGAATCTGAGGAAAATTAGCAAATAAATGTATTTTCTAAAGAAACCCCAAGGTAGGACGAGAGCCCAGACATTAGAGGAATTGGAAGCAGCTCAATCTGGTGAGGTCCTCAAAACTGAATACCCAAGAAGCTGAGCCAGACTGTGCAGGACCTGGTCAAGGGAGCCAAGGATTCGCAGAGAACACGGGAAGCCATGGAAGGGGTTCATTCAGTCACAAGAAAGAGTGTCTCTTAGATAGTACCAGTGGTTCTCCCTGGAGCAAGAAGGATGTCTCAAAGACACCTGATAAACATATCCATCGTTTCCTTTATTCAACACGTGCTCATTGTAATATGCATCATGCATTTTTCCAAGCACTTGGTTTATGGAAGTTTAAAAAGAAATGGTAAAGATTCTTACTCCTTTGTAGTTTCCTTTCCAGGGGCAAGAAGAGCAAGAGACAGAAAGAGAAATATATAAACATAACACATAGGTATATTTTACTGTATATTACAAGAGAAAATGTGAATAGGATGAAAATAGGACAGAGTAAGAGATATTGGGAGTGGACAATGAGGTCAAGATATGTTCCACTTTTAAACAGGAGTGAGGTGAAGATGGGTCACACTCAATTTAGGTGCTTTCTATGGGAAGTTGTTTGGTTTAGTGATTAAGACCTGCTTGGGATCCTGGCATCCCATATAGGGGTGCCTGAGTTTGTGCCCTATATCTACTCTGGATTCCAACTTTCTGGTAATATGCACACTGGGAAGCATTGGTGATGGCTCAACAATTGGGTCCCTGCCATGTACTTGAGAAACCTGGATTGACTTCCCAGCTCCTGGCTTTGGCTTGACCTAGTCCCAGATGTTGTGGACATTTGAAGAGTATTCTAGCCAATGGTAGGTCTCTGTCTCTGTCTCTGTCTCTCTTTCTCTTTCTCTCAAATAAATTAAATAAATAGGTGCTTTCTACCACTGAAGTTCTTAAATACCCATTCTCCATCTTCTGCAGTAGAAGTCAGGACATTTTTGGAGGTAAAAATCCAGAGAATAAATCATTTTAAGTTTTGTGGGCTACATACAGTATTTGTCACATATCTTTCCTCGTTGCTTGTTTTACACAATGTTTTTAAAATAAGAAAAAGCATTCTTAGCTCCTGGGCTATATAAGAAGTGAGTGAAGACTAGATTTTGCCCAAGGGCTGTAGTTTGTCATCCTCTGCTTTGGAGAAAATAAATTGACAGGATTACTTTCAACCATATTCTTGTATGTGCATAGGGAAATATATAGTGCCTAATGGCTATATGTATCTCCTTTCTTTCCAACTCAAGAAAGTGTATCAGAATAGAAAACAATTGACAGCTTTAAGAAAAATAAATCTTACTCATCCCTAATATCTTTTTTTCTAATACTGCTGATTTGAACACAGATGACCCAGTCCTCTGTGTAAACTAGTTAAGGGCCAGTAACCAATGGGAAAACCCCAGATGGCTCCCTGACTCTGTGGTCACTCCTGGATATTGGACGGGAAGTCTGCACAGTGTCTTCCCATGTCCTGTGTTCCATTGGTGCAGACCCTGTTTGCACCAGGCTTTGAGTCTGGCCAAGATTATCTACAGTGTTGTCATCTTTTTTTCTCTTATCTCTAATCCGTCTTCATTGCCACCACTTTCTTTCCTAGAGCAAAGGAAGAACTGAGTATTTTTTGCTGCCTTGGAAGATAGAAAAACCTGTCTATAATTTTAATAACTTGAAAAAGAGCCCATGGTTGAAATAAATATGTATAGATGAGCAACTCCACATATCTTAGATTCTTTTAACTTGGCCAGTGAGGGCACACTTGTTATATCCATTATGCTCTCAGTATCATTTCAAGAAGAAAAGTCAAGTTGTGAATTTAGTATGCTAGTTTACAGTGTTTCTGCTGAGTGGAGATTGGAATAAGGGGCTGGCCTGAAGTAGCCTTGCATGAATTAAAGCCTTTCCCGAGAAATGCTAGCTGGGAACCTTGCAGAATTCTTGATTAGCAAATGGGATTGCCTTCCATTGTGTAATACTCTCACCAAAAAGTGATATTGCTGGGGTATTTTAGTAGCCACCACTGGCATCATAACTATGATATTTTAGCCATCATCATGAAGAAGGTAATTTTAGGTTTTGTGTGTTGTAAGTCACCAAGTTGGTTCATCTAGGGGATGGGGAGGGAAACCGTTGTCTGTTTCCAGGTTTACCTTCTAGGTCAATCTTTGGAGAGATCCCAGAGCTGTTGCCTGTCAAAGCATGAATCAGGTTGGGCTGAGCCTCTAATATGAGATATCTTACAATGTGAAACAAGATCCAGAGACCCTAATGTGGTTATGACTATTCGTAAAAGGGGAGCAGAACAGAGAGGACCTACAACCAAACGAACCTACAACCAAAACAAATTTATTCAAGAAGAAACATAAACTTGCAGAGGTGGCTGACTGCCAGCATGCACACAGACCAAACATGTGGCTGAGAGCAAGAATTTAGTTACAGGCTGGATTTATATAGTGTAAGACAGGTAAGGGTCATGGCGGGATGGGTAGAGCTGAGCTAGCTATTCACAGCCTTTTCAGCCTTCCTCCCTGTGGGCCAGTTAGTTCGAAAAGAATGCAGGGGATGGGGTGGAGACCAATACAAGGCAAGGGACTGAACTGGTCTCTCTCTTTTGTGTTTTAAAGATTTATTTATTTTATTTGAAATGCAGTGTCAGAGAGAGAGAGAGAGAGAGAGAGAGAGAGAGGTCTTCCATCCACTGGTTCACTCCCCAAATGGCCAAAATGGCTAGGGCTGGGCCGATCTGAAGCCGGGAGCCAGGAGATTCCTCTGGGTCTCCCATGGGAGTGCAGGGGTCCAAGGACTTGGGCCATCTTCTGCTGCTTTCCCAGGCCATAACAGAGAGCTACTGGATCAGAAGTGGACCAGCCAGGACTTGAACACGTGCCCATATGGGATGCTGGCACTACAAGCAGTGGCTTTACCCATTATGCCATAGTGCCAGCCCCCTGAACTGGTCTCTTGAAAGAAGCCAAGGGTAAAGGGAATTTTATCTGCTTTCAGGAAAGGAGCTAAAATGACTGAGGGTTATGTCTTTATTCCATCAGTGGCAAGGCCCTTCCTGACTTGCAGGTCATCTCTGTCTCCAGACTCAGTTCCCACTGCCATCACACTCAACGTTTAAGATCCCAGCTTACCCCATTCTCACTCCTGGGACCTATTCTGTGCTCTCTGCTCTGTCACGAGGATGTTCTTCCAATAAAATGTTCTCTGCTCAGTTGTCACTTTCATGATAAATCTAGGCCCAAATTAGGTACAGAAGAAACATACTTCAGCATAATAAGAGCCCCATATAACTAACCAGTGGCTAACATTATAGTTAATGGGGAAAAGCTATAGGCTTTTTAAGATCTCAAACAATATAAGGATGTCCATTTTCTGCACTTTTATTCAACATGGTACTGGATGTCCAAGCAATTGCAATTAGGCAAGAGAAAGAAAACCCCAAATACTCCATGAAAGAGCTATTCAAATAAACATATTCAGCAAACTTGCAGGACACAAAGTCAATATACAGGAAAGTAGTATTGTTATACACTAAAAGTGAATAATCTGAAAAGAAAATCAAGAAAACAATCTCAATTCCAATAGCTGCCCCCACCAAATTCAAATACCTGGGAATAAATTTAACCAAGTTGATGAAAGAGCTCTGCAGTGAGAATTATAAATCACTGATGAGAGAAATTGAAGAAGACACAAAGAAATGGAAAGATACCCCATGTTTATAGACTTGAAGAATCAATAGTAAAAATGTGTATATTACCAAACTGATTTACAGATTCAGTGTAATATCTATCAAAGACCCAATGACATTTTTCAAAGAACTAGAAAGAACATGATCAAAATTTGTATGAAACTCTGAAGACCCTGAATAGCCAAAGTGATATTGAGCAAAAAAAGAAGCAGGAGGCATTCTAGTATTTGACTTTAAAATGTATTACAAAGCAACAGTTATTAAAACAGTATGGCATTGGTATAAAAGCAGACCCATAGACCAAGGGACTACAATAGAGACCCTAGAACAAACTCATACATCTATAGCCAATAGATCTTCCACAAAGGTGCTAAGAAGATGCACTGGAAAAGGGATAATCTTTTTAAATTTAAATGGTGGTGGGATATTGGGTACACATTTGGAGAAGAATGAAACTAGAACCCTACCCCTCCTCATATACAAAAATAAGCTCAAAATGGGTAGAAGTCCAAATATGACACCTGAAACTGAGATCAGTACACAAAAATACAAAGAAAACACTTCAGGGCATTGGAATGCACAAGAATTTCTTGGATAAGACCCCAAAACACAGGAAATAAAAGCAAAAGAAGACAAATAAAATTTCAGCAAACTAAAGAGTTTTGGTTTGCATTATAGAGTACATGAGAGACTTCTAAAAATAATGGAGTTTAATTTGTCAGATTCTTTTGAATCTGCATGTATCAACTGGAAATCTTGGTTACCTTGCAATTGATTTTTCTAATAATGATTTAAAAATACAAGCTGTAAAAGTGCCCTTTGAGTCATCAAAGAAAATTAGATTCTGTTTAACACAAAACCCATGTTAGATGTATTTTCTAATTATTTGAAAATCTTCAAGTCTCTTTTAATCAGGCAATGTGATTAACTAGAGGAACATGTTTCCTGGCCTAGAAGAGTAACATTGGGTTTACAATAATGTGATTGCTCAAAGCCAGCAAGTCTGTAAAAATGTGCAAAAGGTAGTGGGGAAATGTAGTTAAGTATACATATTAGGGTCAAAGCCAATTGTAAGGAAAATCAAGACAAAACATAGGGTTAAAGCCAATTGTATGAAAAATCGAGACGAAACAGTAAACTTTCACACTGGTCCTTGACAATTCACAGCACTTATGTCTTGTCCAAGGCCAAGAAATTTCAGACAACAAAGACTCAGTTATCTGCTTCCCCATACACCCCTTTCTGGGATTTATCCATGCCTCTGATGAGTTAACAGAGAAGATTCTTCCAAAGAGCCTTGCCTGGGAAAAACAGCTTTTGCAGCAAGAGACCAAGCAGACTGACATTGCTCCAGGCTGTCCAGAAATAATCCAATGCAACATCTAGCTCATTGGGTGGCAAGCTAACCAATATCCTTTTCAATTCAAAATCCTAAAAATTAGGATACAGAAGCTGTGCTGTGAGAAATGGGCCAGATTGGGACACAGCAAACAGCAGGTATCTTGGTTCAAATGCCCATAGCAATTTGCTCATTTTTTTTTTTTGTCCTGCAATCACAGCATATGCCTCATAATTCTTTGAAATGATACTGCATGGTGCATCAGTGTATGCGGAAAGAATTCCTAATGACTCCAAGTCACTGTGGCAGGTTAAGTGGGCTAAAGAGAACATTTGAGATGCAATAATGAGTTTTAGGTCCAATGAACCTGGGGTGGAGGCAGTCAAAACCCACAGGGGAGAAGATATTAGCAGAAGAAGCCACTTTTAATCATAACAGTAGCGAAGACTTCAGTTCCGAAAATCTGGAGTGGGAAAAGAAAAATAAAGGGGTTGTAGAGACAGCAGAGCAACCCACCTACCTCATAAATGAAAAATAATTCTTTTAAAAAGTGCGCTATTGGTTTCCAGCTCAGTAAATAAGGAGTTTGGAAGATGTCACTCCATCCTAACGTAAAAAGTAAAAGTGAGGCTGGCGCCGTGGCTCACTAGGCTAATCCTCTGCCTTGCGGCGCCGGCACACCAAGTTCTAGTCCTGGTCGGGGCGCCGGATTCTGTCCCGGTTGCCCCTCTTGCAGGCCAGCTCTCTGCTGTGGCCAGGGAATGCAGTGGAGGATGGCCCAAGTCCTTGGGCCCTGCACCCTATGGGAGACCAGGATAAGTACCTGGCTCCTGCCATTGGCCGCGGCAGCCATTGGAGGGTGAACCAACGGCAAAAGGAAGACTTTTCTCTCTCTCTCTCTCACTGTCCACTCTGCCTGTCAAAAAAAAAAAAAAAAAGTAAAAGTGAGTAAAAAGCTTGAAAACTGAACAATTGACAACTCTTCGTCAATCAATCAAAGAATTAAAGCCACAGGGCAAACCACTATCCTAAAAATCAGAGAGACAGACAGATGGATATAGAAAGTCACAATTTATTGGAATGTATGTCCACAAAAGCATACCTCCATGGCAACCAGTTTCAGGCTAGAAAAATTATCATTGATGATTGTGGACAAGTCTGTGAGATAAAACTCCAAGGAGAATCCAGTCTCAGGGGGCCCTTGCACTTCTGTGAGTTTTATCTTCATATGTGCTTCTAGGTTCTCAAAGTAAAGATCAAAGAAAAATCCCCTCATGCTTCCAGCAGGAGGGAGAGAACATAACCATCTTGAAATATGACAGAGAATTCTATTCTTAACAGATCCTTCCCTTCAGAACGGCTTTTTACCAGAACCCGATATGAAGGGAGGACCAGGGTTAGCACTGAGCATGGCGTATGCCCGCACTAGCAGGTTACCTGACCCACATCAAAATTCATTTCAGAAAGACCTAAGATTTATTTTTTAACTTTTGTTTATTTTTTTTAAAGATTTATTTTTTATTTATTTAAAGGAGTTACAGAGAGAGAGAGAGAGAGGTCTTTCATCTTCTGGTTCACTCCCCAGATGGCCGCAAAGGCCAGAGCAGTGCCGATCCAAAGCCAGGAGCCAGGAGCTTCTTCCCAGTCTCCCACGCAAGTGCAGGGGCCCAAGGACTTGGGCCATCTTCCACTGCTTTTCCAGGCCATAGCAGAGAGCTGGATTGGAAGAGGAGCAGCCGGGACCAGAACCAGTGCCCATATGGGATGCCAGTGCTTCAGGCCAGGGCTTTAACCCGCTATACCACAGCTCCAGTCTCAGTTTTTGTTTATTTTTAAAGCTTTATTTATTTAGTTGAAGCGCAGAGTTAGAGAGAAAGAGGGAGGGAGGGAGGAAGGCAAAGAGGTAGGGAGAGAGAGAGAAGTCTTTCATCTGCTGGTTCACTCCCCAAATGACCATAACCAGCTAGGCCCATCCAAGCTGCTTCTTCTGGGTCTCCCACATGGGTGCAGGGGCCCAAGCACTTGGACCAACTTCTGCTGCTTTCTCAGCAGCATTAGCAGGGAGCTGGGTTGAAAGTGGAGCAGCTGGGACTCGAACTGGCACCAATAAGATGCTTATGTCACAACACCAGCCCCTAAACTGTTTTTTTTTTTTTTTTTTTTTTTCAGGGTTGTCTTTTTGCTACAGCACAACTTACCTTTACAGTGGCTAATACACAAGTCAATTCTGGTTGTTTGAAAATGATAGTCTGGAGATTTTTGGAAGGGCTGTGAAAGCAAAGAAAACTTCAAGAGAAAGAATGATATGATTGTAGAGCCTGTGAACATTGCACAAGGGGGAGTAATGTGGGTAGTAGTGTCCGCTGGTGTTGTCAACTCTAAGACCCAAGCATATGAATACCCAATAGAACTTCTGGAGGAGATGCAAATGTTCCGTATCTGCATTGTCCAGCATGACAGCTCCTAGCCAAAGAAGACCATTAGCATTTTTATGTGGCTAGTGCATCTAAGAAATTGAAATTTTCATTTCATACAATCTTAATTTAGACAGTGGCTACCATTTTAACATCACAAATGTAGCCACTAATCTATTTGCATGCACTTTCTGGACTTGAAGGTTGAAAATCAGGATACATGTATCCTATATTAGCTGATTAATGAGTTCTTTTATCCCTTAACAAAAGTCATTACTTAAAAGTAAATCTTTGTAACATGATTCTTTTCTGAACATGATTGACTTCCTGAATTGCTGGAGCTTGTGGGGTGATGAGAATCTGCGTAGTAGGCAGAGAGGTTGAAATATGCTCTTGTGCCTTGTTGACTGCTTTAAAAATACTGGAAAAACAACAGGCAGGTGCAAGAGGAAGATGGTGACCCTTTTGATGTTTCTTAAAAGCAGATGGAATTCCCGTATGAAAGACACTCTTCTTGAAGGAAACACAGCGTCTTCATGTTCAAGGATGAGAAGTTGAAGCCAAGAATACGTGAGGACTTTACAGACCTTGTTGGAATAGCTCTTATCTATTCAGCCTCCCCATACAATTTAGTCACATTTTCACAGTTTACTGTTCTTTGTCCAATGCAGTTTATAAGTGACTGATTCTAATGGCTCTTTGGGCCTTCATTTCTTCATGAGGGCTCTCTTGTCACATAACACATAATATATTATCCCTTTTCTCCTGTTAATATGTGTTATGACAGTTTCATTCTCATGCCCAGTTGGTGCTCTAAGAAGATGGAAGTGGGGTTTTTCTACCTATATTGATTTTAAACTTTAAGATAAAATTTTGAGGCCAGCACCGCGGCTCACCAGGCTAATCCTCTGCCTTGCGGCACCGGCACACTGGGTTCTAGTCCCGGTCGGGGCGCCGGATTCTGTCCCAGTTGCCCCTCTTCCAGGCCAGCTCTCTGCTGTGGCCAGGGAGTGCAATGGAGGATGGCCCAAGTCCTTGGGCCCTGCACCCCATGGGAGACCAGGATAAGTACCTGGCTCCTGCCATTGGATCAGCGCGGTGCGCTGGCCGCAGCGCACTGGCTGTGGCGGCCATTGGAGGGTGAACCAACGGCAAAGGAAAACCTTTCTCTCTGTCTCTCTCTCTCTCACTGTCCACTCTGCCTGTCAAGAAAAAAAAAAGATATAATTTTGAAATTAAAAAATTTGAAATAATATGAGCAATAGCATGATTATTAAATAGATATGCTTTATATTGAGATATTAGCCTCTAAACACAGTGTCTTTTTATTATTTTTTAAAAATAGATTTATATATTTGAAAGGCAGAGTTACAGAGAGAGAGAGTCAGAGAGAAAGAGAAGTTTTCCTGCTGGCTCATTCCCCAAATGGACTCAAAGGCCAGGTCTGGGCCAGACCAAAACTAGGAGCCAGGGGCTTTATCCAGGTCTCCCACATTAATGCAGAGGCCCAAGCTCTTGGTCCATCTTCCACTGCTTTCCCAGGGCATTAGCAGGGAGCTGGATCAGAAGTGGAGCAGCTGGAACTCAAACAGTTGCCCACAGCTCCTCAGACTCTAAATACAGTCTTGATTTAAAGATTTTTCTACCAGCAAACACTAAGGTAAGAAGTGGATTGGAGACTTCCTCTTTTCTATGTGATTCCAGGAGAACAATGAAGAAAGAAGAGATATAGGAAAGGATGAGTTAGTGAGGGTGCCATTTCTGTGGGTAGTGGGTTTTAAACCTGCTGAGACCACAAGGTATAATTTTAGTGGTTCTCTAGGAGGTGAGGAGGCAGGTGTACTTACCTACCTACTGTTATCCCTGATTAATTGAGGGTTTATCTCAGGGAAGATCACAAACATCCTTGTACTTGCAGCTTCTTTAGTGAGAGCTACTCCTTTGCCAGAAAAAACTCAGAGAGATAAAAACTTGGAGATGTGAGTAGGGAGCTTTCTGCATGGTCGGGAGCTGCCCTCAAAGCTTGGTGCTCTGCAGAGGGGGCTGAGGGGATATCATCAGTGCACCAGCAGTATCTGCTTGAATGTTCAAAAATACCATAAAACTCACTCGACCCATTGCAGCATCTGGTCTATCTTGTATACAAATGACTAACCAGAATCTGAGCAAATATGTATAGAAAGCTCTGAAATAGAAAACAAAATATGAAATAGGATCCTCATTACAGGCTGAACATCACTAATCAAAAAATCTGAAATGTGATACATTCTGAAATCCCAAACTTGAGCATTTCTCTGCTACAGAATCAAAATTTCTTAAGATTTGGGGCCAGCGCTATGGGGCAGTGGGTTAAGCTGCTGTCCGCAATGCTGGAACCCCATATCCAAGCTGCTCCATTTCTGATCCAGCTCCCTGCTAGTGTGCCTGGGAAAGCAGTAGAAGATGGCTCAAGTCCTTGGGCCCCTGCACCCATGTGGGAGACCTGGAAGAAGCTCCTGGCTCCTGGTTTTGACCTGGCCCAGCCCTGACCATTGTAGCCATGTGAGGAATAAACCACTGGATGAAGATCTCTCTCTCTCTCTTTCTCTCTCTCTCTCTCTAATTCTGACTTTCATATAAATATTAAATCTTTAAAAAATAGATATTTAAGCAGACATTCCAGGATCTAAGAGATCTCTTACCCTACTTTTTAGAGACAAATCGTGATTGACTTAGATCTGTATGTATCCCACACAGCACTGCTTGCCTCATGTGGGTCTAGAGCCCTTGAAATGTAACCAGTGCTTCTTCAGATGTGATGTAGCTGTCCGTACATCCTGGAATTCAATGATGTAATAAAAAAGAATGTAAACTATCTTACTGATTATTTTTATGTGATTATGTACAGAAATGGTAATACTTGGCTCTATTAGATAAAATGTATTAATATTCATTATATTTCTTTCTTTTTGCTTTTTAAACTTGGCCATTGGGTAGGTTAAAATCACATACACTGGTCTATGCAAATCCTAGTTACCTCCTGTCTCATGGCTAGTGATTCATTTGAGGGTAGCAGTGTGACACTGTCCTTTCAATAAGATGCAAGAGTAGATCTGTTACATGTTTTCTTGATAAAAAGAAACAATTTAGTTAGTATGTCTTTTACTTTTTTAAATTTCTTCTCCTTCTTTTGTCTAGAACACAGGTGAGATGCCCGGTAGTGTGGCAACCACCTTGTGAGTATAAAGCCAACACAAAACCACCAAATTTAGGAATTTAGTATAAGTAATGCAGTGTGAAAGGAATTTGGTTTTGGCTGGTGTTCTAGAGCAAGTACATCCATGCTGGGCTTTGTTCCTCTTGGTTTCCCACTGGGGTTCTGTTTCATTTTGCAGTCAAGGTTTTGGTTAAGTGTAGAGAAGTGAACTCTGAAGAGGAGAGAGCCAGTCCAATATTCTCCAGTAACACTCATCCTCCTCAGTGCCAAGTCTGCCCCCAATGTGGATTTAAAGAAGGCACCTGGAAGGAGTCTAAACATTGTAAAATGATCTTCATTCACCTCTAGGACGCTGTTTACCACAGACCTCCACTCAAGCCCAGTATTGCTTCATCTATGAATTGTTGATTCTGCATCTGCATTTATCCAACGTATAAAACAATGCCAGGGTTAGGCTTGTCCTCCAAGAATGAGTAGTAAACATTGTTCCTGACCTGCCCAGCTCAGCTTTGTGCAAACAGAAGTTGGTAACAGCTTACTGAAACCACCTTCTCCTGAGAATTTCCCTCAGCTCATAATAGCAATCTCACCAAGCAATGCCTGGAAGATCCTATTTGGTCCTCACAGCCAATAGATAACAGGTACAAAAGGGGCAGCTACAGTTCACGGTGCAGAGCTTCCTGTGGGATCAATCCCGGGGTAGACTCCAGTTAAGACCATGTAGCTCCGTACCCTGCTCTGTTCTGTTTACTCCACTCCCTTTCTCTGGAGAGCTCTTTCTCAGTAACTCACTTGGACAAGAACCCCTGTCTCAAATTCTGCTTCTAAGAGATTTCAGACACATGTTAAAGGAAATTAGCACTCTGTTCTACTCTCTTGATTTGTAGATTAAGTATGAGTACAATCAATGCCATGTCATCATATGGACGTTTTTAGCTGCATCTCTGAATGGCTACCAGCTCTTTAAATGACTCAGGGAAACTTGGGTATATTTTACTGGAGAATTCATAGGACTGATCTTTATACAAGGAGGAAGACACTTTGAGTGTGTGAAAGCAAAACTGTATGCCAGATCCCACATAATCTTGTGTTGCTCTCAATCTTTATTTCACTTAAACGTTCAAACCATCTAGAAGTAGAATACTCAAACTAAATAAAACATCTTTTCTTTCAGACTGATTTTACTGCTACACCAGTGAATAGAATCCAGGCACCATAGATGGAAAAGAGATTTGGGATTGTCATAAAATTGATTCCCGACTTGACAGGAGCATGGAATAGCAGGGGAAAGCTCTCTGTAATTTCAGCCAGGTGCCCAGAGGAAATTAATATGTAGATACTGAAAGCATAACCAGACTTCACACACCGAGACAGGCAGACAGGCTGGATACGAGATTCTAATTAGGGAACGGGAGAAAAGGAAATGAAAATGCTCCCCTGAGGGTCTCACTGAAAGGTGAAGTTCCTGTTCGTGTGTGTTGTGTATTGTGGTCAAAGCTGGTTTTAGTCCATGTGCCAGGGAAGAACCATGGCTATGAGCTGGGCCTAAATGTGCTTTTGGTGACATTCCCTATACTCTCTCTTCTTTACAATGTCTGATTTCATGGGGATGCTAAAAATAGGTGAAGAAAAGTTTTCACAGTCATAAAATTCCTTAGAAAAATAACTTAACATGTATCAAGAGTAGGGGGGCTCTATTACTTTTGTCATTAATACTATCACTATTCTTGTGTGAGGTGGGTATGAGATTTATATGTTTTAAATATACAGGATGTATTGTCAAGAATGTTCACTGGTTTATTTTTAACACAGTTACCTCCTGGCCATTCTTATTCATCTACAAAATATATTTTTAAAGATTTAAAACAATTTTATATTTAATTTTTTTATTAGCTTTTAACAGATCCAGTGTGATTCGTAGATAGAATGCTAAGAACATATGATATTCCCTTCCTCCTACCTCCCTCCCTCCTCTGCCTCCCACCAACCTCTCTTCTCCCTCTTTCTTCTTTTAGTTTTTGAGATAACATTTTAAATTTATATTACAGTAAAAAAGGCTTAATACTTTACCAAATAATGAGTTTAGCAAGTAAAAAGCAAAAAGACCCTGTTTGAGTGGGAATATAGAGAGTGGCTATAAAAAATAATTGAATGGAAAAATGACCATTTCACTCATATACTATAAATTTTAAAGTAATCACAGATTATTAAATCTATAGTAGTATAACATTATTTTTATGCATAAACTATTTTTATTAAGTGAACATTATTTTTGCCTGCTGACTTCAAAATAATCAGATTATAGTCATTTTAGAGCCAGACTGGATAGGTTCCTCTCTTGAGTGAATTTCTTCTTTTGTTCCTCAGTTTAAAAAAAAAATTTATTTGTATGTATCTCATAAATACAACATTAGGAACATAGTAATTATTCCCACCATACCCACTCTCACTTCCACTCCCCCTCTCCCTCCTCCCTCTCCTGTTTAGTGCAAGAAAGAGAATCAGGAGGGAGGGAAGGAAGGAAGGAAGGAAGGAAGGAAGGAAGGAAGGAAGGAAGGAAGGAAGGAAGGAAGGAGAAGGAGGGAAGGAGGGGGAAGGAGGGAAGGAGGGGGAAGGAAGAAAGGAAGGGAGGGAGGAGAAAAGAGAAAGAAGGAAAGAAGGAAAGAGGAAAGAGGAAAGAGCAAAGAGCAAAGAGAAAAAAGAGAAAGGAAAGGAAAGGAAAAGGAAAAGGAAAAGGAAAGAAGGAAGGAAGGAAGGAAGGGAAAGAATGCAATATGAAAACTAAGAGAACTGTCCCTCAACAGTCTAGACCAGGGCTGCTCTATGTTATTGCTTCCTGAAAGTGATTTCATGTTTTTTTCCCCTTCCTCTTTTCCTTTCCATCCTCCCCCTACTTCTTTTAGAAACTGAATTGTCTTTAAAGAAGAACCCAAAAGTGGTACATCTCTTGTGAGCTCTTAGACATAACTTTAACTTATGAGACATAGTATTATCCTTCATTTAATATACTAAATGCAAGTGATTCTTGAGAACAAGTTTGACTATTAAGTCTCATGATACAACTCTTTGGAGACAGAAGTTGTGCATGGGAAGTGGGATGTAAGTATACAGTGACTCCTGTTCTTTATTTAACAAATAACACTTATGTATGACATCAGTGATCATCCAAGGCTCTTGACATGAGCTGCCTTGGCTGTGGAAGCCTTTTGGATCCAGTGGCTCAACAAGGTTTTATGCAAAGTGGAAGTTCTCTCCTCCTTTCAGAGAAAAGTACATCCTTCTTTGGTGGCCATTTCTTTCCACTGGGATCTCAACAGGGGTCCTGTATGTAGGACTTTTTTTTCCAGAGAGTCTTGGCTTTCCATGCCTGAAATATTCCCCCTAGGCTTTCTGGCCACATTGGAATGACTTTAGGGCTGATTCTGAAGTCAGAAGGCTACTTAAAGCTATTGTCATTCTATGAGTCTGCATTATGGACGCTTCCCATGTTCCAGCCTTCACTCCTTTCTGATTGTGTCTATTATTGTTTCCAAACCCTTACTCCTGTTTATATTATCATTTTAACACTTGATCCTACCAATATGGTGACTTTACCACTTATTCCTATCCATTTGATCTTTACAACACTTAAGCTGCTATTTTTATCAGCCAGCTTAAGGGATTTTGGGGTCCTACGACTAGTTGTTAAGCTCTACCCCTAGAAGTAAGTCTGTAAGAATGTATGTAGGGGCTGGTGCTGCAGCTCCATAGGCTAATCCTCCACCTTGTGGTGCCGGCACACTGGGTTCTAGTCCCGGTTGGGGTGCCGGATTCTGTCCCAGTTGCCCCTCTTCCAGGCCAGCTCTCTGCTGTGGCCCGGGAAGGCAGTGGAGGATGGCCCAAGTGCTTGGGCCCTGCACCCGCATGGGAGACCAGGAGAAGCACCTGGCTCCTGGCTTTGGATTGGCGCGATGTGCTGGCTGCAGCGCGCCAGCCGTGGTAGCCATTGGAGGGTGAACCAACAGCAAAGGAAGACCTTTCTCTCTGTCTCTCTCCCTCTCACTGTCCACTCTGCCCGTCAAAAAAAAAAAAAAAAAAAGAATGAATGTAGGACTATACTGCTTTGCAGTTGTGAACTTCATACATTTCACAATTACAACTTTATGATCTTGGTAATTCCTCCCACTGTCTCCCCTCCTACCCACACTCCCACCCTCCTTCCTCTTCCCTTTCTTGTCTCACTCTTATTCTTTACTAAGATATGTTTACATTTTACTTTGTACATATATGATTAACTCTATGTTAAGTATAGTGTTCAATGAATTATATGAAAGATAAAAAGATAAGGAAAATACTATAAAGGAAAGATAAACAAAAATATAGAATAAGTAGCTGTTACTGCACAGTCGAGAGAACGACGGTTCCAAATCATTGCTTCTTGAAGTGTCCATTTTGTTTCTACATGTTGTCTTTAAGGTGCTCTGTTAGTTATCACAGGTCAGGGAGAACATATAGAACTTGTCCCTTTGGGACTGCCTTATTTCACTAAGTGTATGTTTTCAAGTTTCATCCATTTTGTTGCAAATGACCAGACTTTGTTTTTATTTTTATTATTATTACTGCTGTGTAGTATTTCATGGTGTACATATCCCATAATTTCTTTATCTAGTCTTTAGTTAATTGTCATTTGTGTTGATTTTATGTCTTTGCTATTGTGAATTGAGCTGCAATAAACATGGAAGTACAGCTCTTTCATATGCTGATTTCATTTCCTGTAGGTAGGTTCCCAGAAGTGAGATGCCTGAGTGAAATGGTAGGTCTATATTCAGACCTCTGAGGTAACTCCATACTGTCTTCCATAGTGACTTTACCAGTTTACATTCCCACCAACAGTGGATTAGGGTACCTTTTTCCCCACATCCTCGCCAGTATTTGTTGTTTGTTGATTTCTGGATTAAAGCCATTCTAATGGGCATGAGGTAAAACATAATTGTGGTTTTGATCTACATTTCTCTGATGGCTAGTGATCCTGAAATTTTTTCATGTGTCTGTTGACCATTTAGATTTCTTCTTTTGAAAAATGTCTGTTTAAGTCCTTTGCCCATTTCTTACCTGGATCTTTTGCTTTGTTGTGGTTGAGTTTCTTGATCTTTTTATATATTCTTGTTATTAATCCTTTATCAATTGTATAGTTTGCAAATATTTTCTCCCGTTCTGTCGGTTATCTCTTCACCTTGCTGATTGTTTCTTTTGCAGTGCAGAAGCTTCTCAATTTGATGTAATCACACTTGCTGATTTTGGCTTTGATTGCCTATGCCTCTGTGGTTTTTTCCAAGAACTTTTTGTCTATGCCAATGTCTTGTTGTGTTTCCTCGATGTTCTCTAATGATTTGATGATGTTAGATCACAGATTTAGTTCTTTAATCCATTTTGAATGGATTTTTGTGTAAGGTGTAAGGTAAGGGTCCTGCTTCATACTTCTGCATATGAAAATCCAGTTTTCCCAGAACCATTTGTTGAAGAGACTGTCCTTGCTCCAGGGATTGGTTTTAACTCCTTGGTCAAATATAAATTGGTTGTAGATGCTTGGATTAATTTCTGGCATTTCTATTTTGTTCCATTGGTCTAGCCATCTGTTTTTGAACCAGGAATAGGCTGTTTTGATTATAACTGACTTGTAGTGTGTCTTGAAATCCAGTGTTGTGATGCTTCAGGCTTTGTTTTTGTTGTTTAAAATTGTTTTAGCTATTGGAAGTCTCCTGTGCCTCTATATGAATTTCAGCATCATTTTTTCTAGCTTTGAGAAGAATGTTTTTGGTATTTTGATTGGTATTGCGTTGAATCTGTAAATTGCTTTCAAAAGGATGGACATTTTGATAATATTGATTCTTCCAATCCATGAACATAGAATATTTTTCCATTTTTGTATATTATTGGATTCTTCTTTAATATTTTGTAATTCTCATCAAGGAGATCTTTGACATCCTTTGTTAAATTTATTTCATGGCATTTGATTTTTTTTTGGTAGCTATTGTGAATGGGATTGATCTTAGGAGCTCTTTCTCAGCTGTGGCATTGTCTGCGTATACAAAAGTTGTTGATTTTTCTGTGTTGATTTTATATCCTGCAACATTTCCAAACTCTTCTATGAGTCCAGTAGTGGAGTCTTTTGGATCCCTTATGTATAGGATTATGTAATCTGCAAATAGGGATAGTTCTTCCTTCCTAATTTCTATCCCTTTGATTTAATTTTCTTGTCTAATGACTCTGGCTAGAACTTCCAGGACTATATTGAAAAGCAGTGATGAGATTGGGCATCCTTGTCTAGTTCTAGATCTCAATGGGATTGCTTCCATATTTTCCCCATTCAATAGGATGTTGTCTATGGGTTTTTCATAAATTGCCTTGATTGTTTTGAGAAATGTGCCTTCTTTCCCCAATTTTCTTAAAGTTTTCATCATGAAGTTATTTTGTATTTTGTCAAATGCTTTCTCTGCACCTATTGAGATAATCATATGGTTTTTGTTCTTCAATTTGTTAATGTGATGTATCACATTGATTGATTTGTGAATGTTGAACCATCCCTGCATACCAGGGACGAATCCCACTAGGTCCTAGAGGATGATCTTTCTGAAGTGTTGTAGGATTCAATTGGCTAGTGTATTCTTGAGGACTTTTGGTCTATATTCATCAGAGGGATTGGTCTGTTGTTCTTTTTGTCTGTTGTATCTTTTTCAGGTTTAGAATTTAAGGTGATGCTGACTTCATTGAAAGAATTTAGGAGGATTCCCTCCTTTTCAATTGTTTTGAATAGCTTTAGAAGAATTGGAGTTAAGGCATCTTTAAAAGTTTAGTGGAATTCAATGATGAAGCCATCTGGTTCTGGCATTTTCTTTGTTGGGAGGGTCTTTATTACTGATTTGAGTTCTGTCTTGCTGATGGGTCTGTTTAGGTTTTCTATGTCTTTATGGCTCAATTTAGCTAGGTCATATGTGCCCAGGAATCTATCTATTTCTTCTAGGCTTCCCATTTTGTTGGCGTACAGTTCTTTGTAGTAATTTCTGATGACTCTTTTTATTTCTGTAATGTCCGTAGTTACATTTCCTTTTTCATCTATGATTTTATTAATCTGGGTATTCTCCCTCCTTTTTTTTGGTTAATTGGGAAAATGGTGTGTCAAGTTTTTTATTTCTTAAAAAAAAAAGGCTCTTCATTTTGCTAGTCTTTTAGGTTATTTTATGGGTTTCAATTTTGTTGATTTCTTCTTTAATTTTGATTATTTCTTTTCTTCTAGTTTTGGGTTTGGTTTGCTGTTGTTTTTCTAGGTCCTTGAGATTCATTGATAGCTCATTTATTTGGTGCCTTTCCAATTTCTTGATGTAGGCTCCAATTGCTATAAACTTCCCTTATAACACTTCTTTTGCTGTATCCCATAAGTTTTGATATGTTTTATTGCCATCTTCCTTATGTTTCCAGAAATTTTTCAATTTCTTTTTTGATTTTTTCTATGACCCACCCACTGTTCATTCAGGAGCATGCTGTTCAGCCTCCATGTGTTTGCATATGTTCTGGGGATTCCTGAACTGTTGATCACCAACTTCATTCCATTGTTTTCAAAGAATATGCATGGTGTGATTTCAATTTTTTTGAATTTGCTGACTTGCTTTATGGCCTAGTATTTGGTCAATAGTAGAGAATGTTCCATGCGCTGGTGAGAAGAATGTTTATTCTGTGCCTGTGTGGTGGAAAGCTCTGTGCCTATCTGTTAGGTCTATTTAGTCTATAGTGTCATTAATTCTGTTGTCTCCTTGCCAATTTTCTGTCTGGTTGATTTGTCCATCACTTAAAATTGGATATTGAAGTCGTCTCCCATTATTATTGTATTTGAGTCTATGTCTCCCTTTAAATGCATTAACATTTCTTTTAAATAGCCAGGTGCCCTATAATTAGGTGCATATACACTTATTAATTTTTTTTTGACAGGCAGAGTGGACAGTGTGAGAGAGAGACAGAGAGAAAGGTCTTCCTTTGCCGTTGGTTCACCCTCCAATGGCCGCCACGGCCGGCATGGTGCGGCCAGCGTACCACGCTGATCCGATGGCAGGAACCAGGTACTTATCCTGGTCTCCCATGGGGTGCAGGGCCCAAGCACTTGGGCCATCCTCCACTGCACTCCCGGGCCACAGCAGAGAGCTGGACTGGAAGAGGGGCAATCGGGACAGAATCTGGCGCCCCAACTGGGACTAGACCCCGGGGTGCCTGCGCCGCAGGTGGAGGATTAGCCTAGTGAACTGCAGCACTGGCGATAGTCTGGACATTTTAATGATGTTGATTCTTTCAATCTGTGAGCAAGGAATATTTATTTAATTATTTGGGAAGTAGAGTGACAGAGCAATTGCAAGAGTAGGAGAGAAAGCTTGCGATCTTACATCTGCTGGGTCATTCCTCAAATGGCAGAAGTGGTTAGTCCTGGGCCAGGTTGAAGCCAGGAGCTAGGAACTTCATCCTAGTCTCCCATATGAGAGACAGGGTCTGGGTACTCAGGCCATTAATCGCTCCTTTCTCAGATGCATTACCAAGATATTAGATTGGAAGCAGTGCTGGGACTGGGACTGGTGCTCTGGTATTGGGATGCCAAATTGAAAGCAGCAACTTAACCCACTGCATCACAATACAGCACCTCAACAAATGTCTGTTTTTTAAAAAATGTTTATTTATTTGAAAGGTAGAGTTACAGAGAGGCAGAGGCAGAGAGAAACAGAGGTCTTCCATCCACTGGTTCACTTCCCTGATGGCCACAGTGGGCGGAGCTATGCCAATCTGAAACCAGGAGCATCTTCCAGCTCTCCCACGTGGGTGCAGTGGCCCAAGGACCTGGACCATCTTCCACTGCTTTCCCAGGCCATAGCAGACAGCGGGATTGGAAGAGGAACAGCCAGGACTCAAACAGGTGCCCATATTAGATGCCGGCACTGCAGGTGGTAGCTTTCCCCGCTATGCCACAGCACCAGCCCCAACAAATATCTCAGATCTTTAACTCTACACAGAGTCTTTGTTCTGGGTTGTGGTGAGATCTTATGACCCAGAACAGTAACAAAATGACCCGTAGAATTCCATATTGAAAAGGACATGTGTTAAAGACAAATACAAAATGCCAGGCATATTTAAAAAAAGTTATATTCAACTGCAATGAATACTGAAGAAAAATATGGTAAAGACCACAAATTATGTTGATCAACACCACTGTGGATATTATTAAGCAATCCTACATGTCAGGCAAAGCTATATAGAGCTATGATTTCCTGAATTAATATTTTTACATAGTAAAATCATTGTTCTAATACTTTTGAACACTGAAAACTTTTCACAAAAATGCTGAAAATCCTAGAAGTGTTTCCTAGAAAAAAAAAATCAAGGATTTTAACAAATAGCTTACCACATGGAAATCTTTAAAAATCTCTACTTCAAAAATCTCTGGAGAGAAACTCTCAGGAAACAGTAATTCTGATGACATCTGTTTATTAAAAGAATGCCTTTTCCAGAAGCTCTTCAAAGTGAAGAATCTCATTTTGAGGAGTCAAGGTTTTCAGAGTCACAGGGTTTCAGAAACTATCAAAAACAAAAAGGGAGACGGAGAAAAAATATATAGTCATATCTCATCCTGGGTTGCTACAAAGCAGAGAGGGAAAAAGAGAGAACACGTATGTACCAATGAATTTAAGAAAGACTTTATACTTTTACATATTTGATCACATTTTTTAATAGAAAAAGGAGAATTCACTAACTTGAGGTTGAAAGCAAGTTTGGAGTGAATATAAAACATAACAAATACCAGAATGTTTACTTTTCTTTCTGCTCTTTGAGATTTTTAATGCATTTCAGTAGTTTATTTCTTCACCGTGTGTACAGATGAGCTATATTTTAAGACATAAGAAAGGAGTAGGAGATGGTCTTATCACTCTATGCTTACCTGTTATTTTGTTATTCATCTACTATTTATTAGGTATCTGTCATGTGCTAAACATAAAGAATCCAGACGTAAATAAGTTTTAGTACTCCCAGCTTTGTAACTTGGTTAAGGTTACAGAGAACCAAATGTATGTCACTGATCAATGTTAATAATACATAGCACATAATATATGCCAAATTCTCTGCCAAGCACATTACATGTATTTCAGATGGAGGAATAATCTGATATTCTACAAGGCAAATAAACAGGAGCACACAGAATTAAGTAGCTTACTCAGGGTCCCCTCATTTGTAGCATATTTAATAGCTATGCTTGAATCTATTATTGTTTTTACAAAACGAGTAAGAAATCCTGACCAGAGTATGGTGGTAATGGTGGGTAGCTGGGTGGGGATAGTAAGGAAAAAAAAAAATTTGTTACTGTTCTCCGGCCCTGGGGATATTTGAGATGAGTTGTAGGGAATGAGTAGATCAAGCATTGAGCAGAATATATGCAAAAATACAGCAGCAAGAGCCATCGTGAGTAAGCTGGGAAGAAAGGAAGAGATAAAGAAAGATTCCAGTGGGCCTGCTCTGTCTCGTTTCAGTGGTGGCAAAACAGCTCACCAAATATGGACACAGCACAACAGTGTTTGCTGCAGCTGGTTTTGCCATAGTTGTCACTAGAGTAGATGAACCATTCACAGACATAAAATGCTTGGATTCAAACACACTAAAATCTTTAGAAACAAAGGTAGTCAATTAAACAATGATAGTGACACAGAGTTAAAAGGCCCATAGGACTGTAGAAGACCAAAACAAAATCAGGATGAAGCTCAGAATTTACCCAACCTGGGGACTGTTTGTAGATGAAGAAATCAGAACCAAGGAAATCACATATACACATAATTATCAGAACCAAACAAGAATCCTTTCTCAGGACTCCAAATAGACTCCAATTTCTATTCCATTAATCTTTATTTCAAAACTTTAATTATAGCAGGTGAGTGGGGCATTCTATTCAAACTCTGAAGTAGAACAAGGCAAATGGTTTCTTCGTCACAGCTATTTCAATTCATTAACTGTTGGTTATTGTCCTTTGCTGTCAGCCGTGTGTCTTCTAACCTCCCTCACATTTAGGTGTGGCCAGGTCATTGAATCCTGGGACATAGTAGGTGTGAAAAACCCAGAAGCACCTCTCCAGGTCTGCCCCATAAAAACAGTCGAGTAGTCTTTTTCTACACACTGGCTATAACAGGGAAGACTCAAAGAAAATAAAGATGAGGACCTTGGATCACTGGATAACTGTGTAGCAACCCTTTTCTCCAGCTCCACCAATCATCACATGCTGGGCTATAATCTCAGCAGGAAATAAACATTTATTTTGATCAGTGACTTAAATGGTTATTTGCTACAGCAGTTAGCCAACTCAGACTAATATGTGGAATCATTGATCAAACTTCATCAAGCACTTAAAAAATTTTAATTGTAAATGAACATATTATAGTTTTATATATTTATGGGATAGAAAATGATGTTATGATTTATGAATATAATGTGTAATAATTAGTCCAAGCTAATCATCATATCTATCACTTCAAATGTTTAGTTTTGTGATGAGAGCATTTGAAACTTTAAGTGACTTTGAAATGTACAATGCATACTATTATTGTATTCACCACATTGTGCAATATATCTCAGAGAAAAAATTATTCCTCCTGTCTAATTGAATCTTTGTACCTTTGGTCATCATCTCCTCCTTCTCCATCCCTCTAACTCCCAGTAAACACCATTCTACTCACTACTTAGTTTGATTGTTTTAGACTGTAAATATAGGTGGGAACATGTATTTTTCTGTGCCTGGCATATTTCACTTAGCACCATGTTCTACAATTCCATTCATATTGTCATAGATGAAAAAATTCCTGTTTTTAAAGGCCAAATGGTATTTCTTTGTGTATATATACCATATTTTCTTTATCTATTTATCTATTGATGGTCATTTAAATCGATTCCATAACTTGGCTATTGTAAATTGTACTCAAATAATGTGAAAGTGAATGTATCACTTTAACACTGATTTAAAATCTTTTGGGTGAATACCCAGAAGTGGGATTACTGAATCATATGATGATTCTATTTTTAGTTTTGTTTTTGAAGAACCTCCTTACATTTTTTTTCATATGGCTGTACTAATTTACATCCCCAGCAATATTCTACAAGAATTCAATTTTTTCACAACAAAGTGTTTTTGGAATCACTCTAAGGTATCAGGCTGACTGACATATAGGAAACTCAAATATAAAGACAATGTGACAATGTGGTCTTGTTCTAAAGCACTCCCCTGAATCACAGCAAGAGAGAGAAGACATGAACAAATAGGAAGATACCAAGACAATAGATGCTCTTTGAATCACAAGCAGTAATAGAACACTTCTGGTCACATTGACCATAGAAGCCTTCTTAGAAGAGATGGCAGCTCACCAAAACCTTAAAGAATTGTTAAGACTTTAAGTTAAGACAATAGAGTATGGGTGCTATTAGTAGTGCTTACTTAATAGGAATGGCCAGAGATAAAACAGGGTCAAAAATAAGATGTGAAAGTCTTCCTGGGATAAAATAAAGGACATCAAAATTTTGAGAACATCGAATTTGAAGCTATGTGATTGAATCGCTTAACTGTTGCTGTGTAATAACGAACTTTGAAACTTAGAACTACAGTTGTTCCTTGTTTTTTACAAGAATATGGTTTGTCCAGGGAAATTTTGCTATTGTAATATAGACATAGCTGAACTTAACTGGGCCCATGCATGCATCAACATTCTTCCAAAGGGTCAATTGGACAATGACTGACTTTGGATGACTTCAGATTGGGCTACTTGCCTCTAATCTTTGTTTCTTCATAATACTAGTCTGGGATTATTCTTATAATGTTAGCAGGGGACACAGGAGAGAAAGCTGAAAGTGTTTTCTGCCATCAAATTACAAATGTTCCATTTCATAGGACAAGTCACATGATAGTAAAGGAGAGTCCTGCCAATACATATGGATAAAGGGAAGTGAAAAACTGAAATATTCATGCCACTTGATATCCATAATTGGTAAATAGGAGAATAATCAAGGGTATAAATAAATGACTCTGAAATTGGAACTATTTAGATTCAAGCCCCAGGTCTGAAATCTCACAGCTGCGTGATTTTTGGCATCTTATTTAACCTCCTGAGCCTCAATTCTCTTACATGAAAAATTGAGATGGAAACATCATTTACATCCACAGGGTTGTTTCAGAGCTTAATAAATTCATGTATGTAAAGTATTTACAGAAGCGCTGGGTACATTTTAACTCCTCTCTATGAATGTTAAGTTTTTATTTTTAACTTAAGAGATGTGCTGAAGTGAGTATGTTCCCATGTGTGTAACCAAGGCGATAAGGATGGGATGATAAGATATCCTAGAAAAAGAATTCCCCAATATACCATTTTGCCCTAAATTTCCTCTGATTACAATTTCACTTCCTTTATTAGCTTGTGGTATGTTTGTAGGCTGTGAAAACAACAGCAACAACAACAAAAAATAACCTTAGACAATAATAAACAGGAAAGAAGACTTATTCAAGCATATTGCAATGGGGAAGAGAGGCCTGACCTGAGCCTGAACTAAATTCCATGAAATAAAAGAAGGAACTGTTCAAAAGGTCATCTGTGTTTGCTAATTTGCTTAATCCAAAGGAATATTAATCCCAACCAATCATAAGAATGAAAAACACAAGATTCAGGACTTGGCCAGTCTGTAATATTTTCTGTCATAGTATATCTGGTGGGATGTAAAGCTGCAGTGAGCTACAACTTTAGACGCTAAACAGGGCTCTGGTGAGTAATCAGAATGCCTACTTCATGGTCACTGATATTCTAAACAACAAGTTTACATGATATTCTAAACAACAAGTTTACATGATTCAAGAGAAAGGCATTTAAAATTTTTAGAGAAAAGTACACGAATCAAAACAATAAGCCAAAGGGAAGAAAGGGCATTTAAAATTCCTGTAACATATTTTTATATTTAGTTTGTCATGAATCGATACATTCCTTTCTCAGAATAACATGTTTCTTGGAGCATATTTTTATTTGAATCCATGGTGCAGATGATGGAGGGAAGTGTGAGTCCCTTGGGGTGTAGCAAAAATGAGAGGATTGAAGCTGGATTATAGAATGAGAAAGAAAGACCTATCTCGATAGTGAAGGAAAAAAGAGAACCAAAAATATAATATAGATGAGAAAGGTCTGAAAGAAGAAAGACAAATGTTCTGTACTCATGTAATATATATCTTTATTTGTCCGTAAGTCCTCTTCCACACTTTTTATGGAAAACTCACTACCCTTTCCCTCTTTTGGACAACCTTCGTTTAGATTCCCATCAAATAGTTCCAGTTGCATTGACAATTATAAGACCCAAATCTGCTAGGAGTGTGGGGTGTGCGACTCAAGATAGCTTAAGCACAGTGGTTAAATGATGAAGACAAATAAGGCTGAGACTAGGGTGACAAACTGTCTTGCTTTGTCCACGACTAAGGAAGTTTCTAAGAAATTGGATTTTCAGTGTTAAAACCAGGACACTTCTAGAAAATCCAGGACAGTTGGTAACTCTGGAACTTCAGATGAACATTTCTATAATTCAAAAAGACCATCAAAATTATCATGACTAATAAGGTAGGAAACTATGATGTTCAAGTTGCTCGGCTTTCAAATAAAAAATCATCTCATGAAAAAGCTGGTAGAGATTTTTGCCTTAACATCTCACCCGTCAGACCAACCACTCAGGATGAAGATATGAGTTCAGATTCTAAATGAGGAATTATGATTTTGCAAAATTCAAGAGGATGTGGCTGATATTCTCAATTAACAAAGTTAAGCTTCATAGAGATCCCTCCATTTTAAAAAAAGGCTCCATTGCACAATAATTATGCCATATCCTCATTTCGCTATTTAAACTTTGTCAGTATAAGTAAAGAACTATGAGTATTTGGAAGATATTATAGAACATTGTAAAGAAACAGCTCTAAGAGGTTAACGTATTATATTCCACCTAATTTTATATAGAGATAGTAACACTTCTATCAAGCCCATCTTGGTTTGTGTTCTCAAAAAAAAAAAAAAAAAGAATCTAAGCTAAGACAAGAATATCAAAGCAAGTAGTTTACTTGCAAATGAGCTCAAGAAGATAAGCTGGGGAATGGGGAAAGTGGGATGCAGAAGGTAGAAAAGCCAAAAAAATTTTTTTTAATTGTGTTAATGATCCAATTACTGTTGTAGGAAACTGGGGCTTACTTAATTCAACCCAGAATCTGAGAAATGCACAGATATTCTCTTGGACTTGTCCTGTAAGAGGATGGGGATGTTGAAATATTTACCAAATGTTTTCCTTCTCTGGTTTTGAGCTCTCCCCAAATGACATTAACACCCTATGCTGTGGGGTTTCATAGTTAGGTGATCTTTCATAGCTAGAATGCTTTACTTCACTGTTCCACCCCCACTCCGGTTACACAGAAAGCAAGTGGGTGAAGACAATGGGTTAAAGTGCAGCAGAATTTTCTGCCTTAGCATCTTATCATTTCTGTATATAAGTATTTCTCATGACACCACCTTAAAGGAATCTAATATACTCTGAAAATGACACTTAAAGAGGGTACAGGGGCAATAGGGCCCTTTGCTGTTGATCAATAGAGGCAGGAATAGATTAGTGAGTAATTAATAACTATACATGGATTCTTGGTAGAGCAAGATTAAAAACCAAAACTCCTTTCATCTGTTTCAGGGCCCATTTACCCAACACCAAAAGTGTGAGTGTAGCCAAGTAGCCTGAAATGTAGGACTGCTGCAAATACAATTTTGATATTAATGAAACAATAAAGTGGAATTGCTGTCCTTTCATGCTTGGAACATGCTAGTTTACAGAAGCATTTCATTGTAGCCAAATAAAGCAACATGTTTTCTGGATAGAAACCATGAATTTGAAAACCAGACATCGTCTCTACTATACCAGGAAACATCAGGCAAAGAAAGTGCTTAAGCCTAGTTTTTTCATCCGTGAAATGAATATAGCATAGTCTATCTCACAGGATTCTGTTGAGCATCAAATAAAATCAATTAGATAAAGAGCATTACGAGTCATAGCTACCAATGTTAGGTATCCATATCATTGACAGTGCCAATAAAGCATTTCCCAAGTGGGATTTTTTTATAGTGCCTCAAAATCTGTGAGTTCTGCATATTTAATTTTCCATTCCCCCCATACTGCAACTGCAGACCATGGGAATGTTGAGATGTGCAATAAAGCTAAGGGATACCATTTGGAAATTTACATAAGTTGTCAATCTAACAATATATTGATTGCTTTATTTATTGGTTATAATATAGCACATGAAAATTTAGTTTGCAAATGAATCTAGACTATCTGGGAAAGGTGAACAATGCTGTGTCACAAAAGCAGGGATAAAACAGGGGATATCTTAGACTATGGTCATTTGTTGTTCAGTCTATGTTCCAGAGCCCAGTGGATCTTGTTGTGGAAGAATGTTTGTTGTGTGTATGTGTGTGTTTGTGGTTGACTATCAAAAAACCACAGAGAACAAGGAACAGCTTGGGTGCCTTTCCTTTAGGCTGTCTTCTCTGGAATCCCTGGAGTAGCTTTGATAATCAGCTTTCACATGATGCTTTTAAAGAAACCAGTGCTATTCTTGTTTGGCCCATCTTTTTCCTTTATTCTTTCTGGTTTAAAAATCCTCTATAAAGTCATCATGAATGTCTACTCCAGGGCACACAGATTTTGATGAAGGAGGGGAATAAAGCCGATACATTAAATCAGACTTTCTAGGTGATCATCCCTGAAGTCAAATTTCAAAACCTTTAGCTTTTGTTAAGCAGTCTGTGGGTGATTCCATTATAAAAAAGTTCTTATATGTCTGTGTTCTCTATAAACTTCAAAGCAAAGGTTTTCTAACATTATCATTTGCACACTTCTTGAAATATCTTTGCAAAAATGCAGGTATCTTGAGATGGTGGTGGTTTGGAGTATCCATTCTGATTCATTCCTGAAAATTTGCTGGAGGGTGAAGTGAAGATTTCCTTCTTTGTTCACAGCAAGCTTTTACCCAAGTAAGCACCAATATCTTTGGAATTCTCCATCATTGGATTCTCATTACGTCCCTGTATTGGTGAAATCATTTGATCTTCACATAGACAATTAAAATTGACCATTTAGACATCTTTCTGATAACTGAAAGACTGTCATAAAAAGAACATTTTTAAAAAGAAAATGTACTAACATGCATGCATCTCACTGATATTCTGTTGAGAAGTGAGACACAAAAGGGCTCATATCGCATAAGTTCACGAATTGGTAAAACTAATTGGAGGTGATGGAAAGCAAAAGAATGGTATCTCAGAGTGACTGTTTAAGGAGCTGGGGAGCATTATAGACACTGGGAATGAGCCTGCTCTTTATCTGGGTGGTACTTACATGGGTTACATACCCACATAAGAAACCATGGGTCTAAATTTGCAGACTTTATATGCTTTCACTTTTACGCTTTCTTTGTGTATTGTTTCATTTTGTTTTTTAATTTGAGAGAGCAAGACAGTCAGCCATCCTCTGGCTCACTCCCCAAATGCCCACAATGGGAAGGGCTGGCCAAATCCAAAACCAGGAGCCAGGAACTCAGTCCAGTCTCCCATGTATATGGCAAGAACCCAAGTACATGGGCCATCACTTGTTGCCTCCAGGATCCACATTAGCAGGAAGTCAGAGTAGGGAGCTGGAACTCAGGATCTAATCTAATATGGGATGTGAGCATCTTAATGAGTTTTAACTATGAGGTCTAATACTAGTCCCTTGTATTCCAACTTAATATCTCTCTGTCTTGCTCTCTCTCAAACACATACATGCATACACACACACACACACACACACACACACACCTATATACACAAGACACATAAACACTGAAGGACTCCAGTTGAAGAGTAAAAAGCCATGAGCTTTTTCTCTTATTGTGTCTTTAAGTCCTTCTCTGCTGAAATGAATTTATAAATATAGTAGAAACTAACAAATTTTGTCTATTCATTTCAGTTATAGGCTGGATGATACCTAAACTTGTATCTTATTGTGAAGTTTAAATCATTCTCAAAATATACCACGTATCTGAAAAATAATCATTTATCATTAGACTCTGAGCACAGATTAAGAGGGATATGTTTATTTTGTTGTATTTGAAAAGCAGAGTAAGACATGAAAGGGGGGGAGAGGGGAGAGAAGCTAACTTCCAACCACTGATTCACTCCTCAAATGGTTGTAATGGCTAGAGCTAGACAAGACCAAAGCCAGGATACAGGAGCTTCTTGTGGGTTTCCCACGTGGGTGCAGAAGCCCAAGCACTTGGGTCATCTTCTATTGCTTTCCCAGGAGTGTTAGCTGAGAGCTTGATCAAAAGTGGAGCAGCAGGGCTGGCGCTGGGGCTCACTTGGTTAGTACTCCGCCTGCGGCACCAGCATCCCATATGAGCACCAGGTTCTAGTCTCCTGCTCCTCTTCCAGTCCAGCTCTCTGCTGTGGCCCAGGAGGGCAGTGGAGGATGGCCCAAGTGCTTGAGCCCCTGCACTCACATGGGAGACCAGGAAGAAGCACCTGGCTCCTGGCTCCTGGCTTTGGATTGGCTCAGCACTGGCCATAGCAGCCATTTGGGGAGTGAACCAACAGAAGGAAGACCTTTCTCTCTGACTCTCTCTCTCTCTCACTGTCTACAACTCTATGTGTCAAATAAAAAAAATGTGGAGTAGCCAAGACACAAACCTGTGCCCATAAGGGATGCAATGTTGCAGGTGGCTACTTTACTCACTATGCCACAGTGTTGGCCCCAGAGGAAGATATTTTAGAAATAACCTAGTTTAGTATTTTTTGTTTTACTTAATACAATTGGTTGATCTCTGTAATTAACACACAATTATTCTTAGGTGTTTAAATTTAACTGAAAAGTGATCTCTGTTAAATATAAGAGTGGGAATAAGAGAGGGAGGAGATGTACAATTTGGGACATTCTCAAGCTGACTTGCCCCAAATGGTAGAGTTAGAAACGTGCCAGGGGATTCCAATTCAATCCCATCAAGGTGGCATGTACCAATGCCATCTCACTAGTCCAAGTGATCAATTTCTGTTCACAATTGATCATAATGAAAGGACTAAGAGTCAAAGGGATCACATAAACAAGACTAGTGTCTGCTAATACTAACTGATAGAATAAAAAAGGGAGAGAACGATCCAACGTGGGAAGTGGGATACACAGCAGACTCATAGAATGGCAGATGTCCTAAACAGCACTCTGTCCTCAGAATCAGCCCTTAAGGCATTCGGATCTGGCTGAAGAGCCCATGAGAGTATTTTAGGCAAGGAAAGCCAAGACACTCTGGAAAAAAAAAAAAAAAAAACACCACCTAAATGAAAGATCTCTGTGAGTGAGATCCCAGTGGAAAGAACGGGCCATCAAAGAAGGAGGTACCTTTCTCTGAAGGGAGGAGTGAACTTCCACTCTGACTACGACCTTGTCTAAATAAGATTGAAGTTGGCAAACTCAAAAGGCTTCCATAGCTTTGGCAACTCATGACAAGAGCCTAGGGAGATTACTGATGCCATAAATAGGAGTGTCAATTTGTTAAGTCAACATCAGGAGTCACTGTGCACTTACTCCCCATGTAGGATCTCTGTCCTTAATGTGTTATACATTGTGAATTAATGCTATAACTAGTACTCAAATAGTATTTTTCACTTTGTGTTCTGTGTGGGTGCAAACTATTGAAATCTTTACTTAATATATACTAAATTGATCTTCTGTATATAAAGATAATTGAAAATGAATCTTGATGTGAATGGAAGGGGAGAGGGAGTAAGAAAGGGGAGGGTTGCGGGTGGGAGGGAAGTTACTGGGGGGGAAAAGCCATTGTAATCCATAAGCTGTACTTTGGAAATTTATATTTGATAAATAAAAGTAAAAATAAAAAGAAATAACCTAGTTTTGATGTACTTTTCTCTGAAGGGAGGAGAGAACTTCCACTTTGCTTATGACCTTGTCTAAATACTGATAGAGTTTGTGGTCACAATAGGTTTCCATAGCCTTAGCAGCTTATGGCAAGAGCCTCAGGTGATCACTGATGTCATAAATAAGAGCATTATTTGTTAAATTAACAACAGAAGTCACTGTATACTTACTCCCCATGTAGGACCTTCCTTAATGAGTTGTACTATGAGAATTAACTGCAAAACTTTTTCTCAATTCTTTTTACGTTGTGTGTATGTGTGTGGGTGGGTGCAAACTGTTGAAATCTTTACTTAGTGTAGAGTTGGTCTTCCATATATAAAGTTAATTAAAAATGAATCTTAATGAAGAATGGGATGGAAGAGGGAGTAGTAGGTGGGATGGGAGTCAGGGTGGGAGAGTTGGTATGGGGGAAAAGTGCTGTATTCCTAATGTTGTACCTAGGAAATTTGCAATCATTAAATAAAAGTTTTAAAAAATAAAAAGAAAAAATGAAATAGCCTAGTTCTGTTGTCCTCAAGTTGACTGTGTATCAGAATGACCTGGGGAGTTGATAAAAATACAGATTTTTAGACTGTATGTTTAATCTGTGAAGTCAGAATCTTTTGGAAATTGTCGTCAAGGGCTCAAGATATTTTTAATTTTTAGAAAAATATTTAATAGCCTCTCCAAAATGCTTATGGTACATTTGCTCTGCCTACTTGTGCATATAGAAATCAGAGTTAGTCCAAATATACATTATGAGATGTTTCCAGGGAGCCTTCCCATGGATTGTGCCATTTGAGTTTTAACTCTGTGAGGTAGATAAAAGCAATATCATTCTTTTTTGACAAGGAGGAGGTTGAAGCTCAGTGAAATTCAGAGACATCTTTATCTCGATAATAGACTCCTATTCCAGATCATATTTTGTTGTCCCACTGCAAACTGCAAGCCCTGCCTCCTCTTGAAGTCTTTCTTGAATGAACACTTAAATGCCTCTTTTGATACTATAGGTCCAGTCAAACTATCTAGCTATCCATGGTGACAAATCTGCTTTTAATTTTAAAATTCTCTTAATTTAGAACCAACACTTTTATAAAATATAATAAAATCAAACTCAAGAGAAATGGAATAAAATCATACAAAAACCAAGCCAACATATTTTATTTGAGTATACAAACTGAAGATTGCATTACAAAAAACTAAGTATACCATAGAACAACTGCTAATAAAAATATCTAAGTGCTCACAGTTTTATACTTGTCTCATCTCAGCCTGGTGACAATTAGTTTTCTGATCAGAACTGATCTTTGGACAGCACTTTCAGTAGCTATCCTTTGGTGCTTAATTGGAAATCTCAAGACTTTGGAATCAGAACATCTTTCCCCATCACATCCAGTCAACAAGTTCAAATCTGTTTTCTGAATAAGTGAGGCACAAGCCATATCCTCTTTCACATTACAACATTCCTTATATTTAAGACAGTTGTGATTTATCTCAAAGACCTGACCAAAATCTTCCCAGTTTCTTTTATGGATATTCCCCAAATGAATTTTCTTGTACTCTTTTTATCCTGGTCCTTCTTATCCAAATGGTCTCCAGTGCAGCTATATTCTCCTAAAACAGCATAATGAGAATACAGAACTCCAGATGTAAAGATCTAAGTGTTCCTTCCAAGAGCCTTCACCTTCTTCTCCTTCCAACCTTCCCTGTTTGGAGGCCATATTGGGCCTTGAGCCTTTGAGAACTGATCCCACCAAATCCTTTATCACTTGATATGAGACTCACTTTAAGAAGCTGGAGTCTTCCGTGTGATCCTTTGTTTCTCACAGACTCTTTACATCCCCTTTTCTGACCCCATGGCCACCATTCCCAACTCTATGGCCCCAGCCGTCATGGGTACAGCTCCCAGAACCTTATCCTCTCCAGGAAACATTCCCTCCATCTCATGCTCTAATGGAAACCTTATCTACATACACCCTTTGCAATCACCTATGTTTTCTTTCTCAGGCTATTGGTACCACCAAGTCAGAGGATGGAGTTGAATTATCCACTCCTTGTCATTATCTCCAAATCTTCCTAGTTCCATCTTTAAATTTGCATCCTTGCATGATTGTCTCATTCTACCTGCTACTCCTTCCTTGAGGTCATCTACTAACTATTGGCTCATTCCCTATGTTCCTTGAGTGTTTTAGCTTATGGAAATCTGTCAAGCTCTCTCTAGTCCCAATTCCTTGGTGGGTCAATTCCTTGATCTTCCGCCATACTCTGTCTTACATTCTGCTTCATTTACCTAGAGTCTTCATACCATAGATATATCATTGCAGATAAGTAGATTCCCCCCCTCATTGTCTCATTGCCAAATATCTCACAATACCACCATCACATCTTAATCTTCCTTCTCATTCTCTCCAGGACTAACATTCTGTACTTAGATCTCACTGAGAATTCCACACCACTTTTACTACCAACTCTTTTCAGTTCTTCCAAACCATAAAAACACTCAGCTTTTCTCTTTATTTAACATAAATTCCATGACCAACTATAATCACATTCTTGTCAGCAAACCCAACACCTTTGTTGAAATTCTTGTTCAGTCAAACCACAGATTTTGCTTGATCCAACTTTCTGTCTACCATCTGCCTGCCACTGTAGTTGAACATGGCTAGAGAAAAACATACAGCCAGGCTAATTTGTCTCATTTTGATTTACAACCATCAACCTCAAGTGACAGTACTTCTATTTTTCCCATCCATTTATTTCCCCAACTGAGAATTGTTTTATTCCTTCTTTTTGAAATTGAACCATTACCCAGTATTTTGATGTAGATTTTATCAGACCCCAGTATCTCTCCCTCTGCTTATAGTTCCTCTGTCTTCTCTTTGATGCTTGCAAATCAACTCCTTGATGAAGATTAACTCATTGAATTAAGGAGCTGGAAAAGAGACCCAAAACACAAAGATTCAGAAATCAGTAATTACCATTTCAATACTTGGCTCTCTTCTGAGAGCTTCACAGGAAATCCCAGGCCCTGATCAAACAAAGTTATACTCAGCCTACCCAAAGACCCCAGAGAGACAGAAGCTGTCTTTGCCATTACAAAAGGAATATGCTGATTTGTATCACTGTCTAATCAAAGGAAGGCCATGATCATGGAAGACCAAACAGAGATCCACACAGAACTAATCATGCACTGTTTAACCATCACTCTAATCTAGAAGACTCATTGCCCTTACTCCTCGCTTGGCTCATTGCAAGATGAACTACTCTCTTCTACCATCTTAAGTTGTCTGTAATTGGCTTGCTATGCATTGGAAAAGCAGGTCTAGTTGTGGAGGATCTATAATAATTCCTGTAACCAGGTTTGAGAAAGTCCTATAACTTTATCTTTTCTCTAACCTTCCATTTCTCCCTCCTCATCCTCACTCTTAGATAATGACCTCGCTTTCCATTTCATAAAGTAAATGAAAATATCCACAAGAATGCTATAGAACCCTCCACTGTCTCTTGTATCCATTTGTCGCCATCTGTGCCCTTAAATTTGTTCTTTTTGTTTTGTTTTGTTTTTGGCATCAACTAAAATCTTTTTAAAAGATTTAATTATTTATTTGAAAGTCAGAGTTATACAGAAAGAGAAGGAGAGGCAGAGAGAGAGGTCTTCCATCCGTTTGTTCACTCCCCAATTAGCTGCAGGGGTTGGAGCTCCACCAATCCGAAGCTAGCGGCCAGGAGTTTCCTCCAGGTCCCCTACATGGGTACAGGGATCCAAGGACTTGGGCCATTTTCTACTGCTTTCCCAGGCCATAGAAGAGAGCTGGGTCAGATGTGGAGCAGCCAGGTCTCGAACCAGCACCCATATGGGATGCTGGCACTGCAGGTGGTGGCTTTACCCACTACACCACAGCGCTGGCCCTAAATTTGTTCTTTACTATTGGCATACTTGCACTGCCCATGCTCTTAGCTAAGAATCATTCTTCCATTTGCCAGAGATCCCATCCATTCTTCCCCTTCTAAAGGTTTTCAATTAAGTAATTCCTTTTTTTGTTTTTCAAAAATTTTAAATATTTTTTTATTTATTTGAAAGGGAGAATTACAGAGAAAGTAGGAGGGAGGAAGAGAGGGAAGAAAAGGGAAGAGAAAGAAAGGGAAAAGAAGGATAGGGGAGGGAAGGAAGGGAAGAGAGAGAAGAGAAGAGAAGGGAAGGGGAGGAAAGGGAAGGGAAGGGAAAGGAAAGGGAAGGGAGGGAGGGGAGGGAAGAGAAGGGAAGGGAGGGGAGGGGATCTTCAAGTTCTCATTGGTCTAAGCTAGCCCAAAGCCAGGAGCTAGCAGCTTCATCTCAGTCTCCCACATGGTTCCAGGGACCCAAGCACTTGGATCATCTTTTACTACCTTCCCAAGAGCATCAGAAGACAGCTGAATCAGAATTGTAGCAGCTTGGACTTGAACTGGTATAGGATGTTGGCACTGCAAGAGACAGCTTAACCCCTTGCACCCAATTCTGGCCAATAATTTTTTTTTCTCTTACTGGAATTTTCCCCACAGCATACATACATGTTGTAATTTTCCTATAGCTAACACTGATTATCTCTGTTAACCATTACCTCATTTATTTCCTTCCCTTCATGACAAATACCTTCGAAAAAGTTAATTTTCCAGACTTCTATTTGTCTCTTTTATTCTCTCTTGAACTCATTCCAATCAAGTTTTTCCTTCACTACAACATTAAAATTGCTCTATGTAGGTTATAAATATTTCCACATTTAAAAACTTTATTGTGTATTCATTCTAATTTCTCATTTTAGTTTAATTTTTAGCAGCATATGATCAACTCCTCTCTTATTGAAATGTCTTCTCTGCTCAGCTTTCTGGGTACCATATGGATTATCTAATGGGTATTTAAAAATAAATGTATTCAAATGTAAGCTTTTATTATTTGACCCAAAGCTTGCTCATTTGCAATCTTCTTCATCTCAGCAAATGTTCAAGCCAAAAATCTTGATATTACCCATAACTACTCTGTTTTTGAAACCATTTCTGATTACAAGGAAAGTTCTATTGGTCTTCATTCAAAGTATATATAGAATTTGACTCTCACTCTCTTCAATGTTACCAACTTGTTTCTGGCCACTATCATCTCTCACCTGGATAAGTAAACATGTCTCCTAAATCCTCTCCCTCTGTCCATTCAATACAGTGGTCACTCTTACTGATTCAATTGAATTCTTTTTTTTTTTTTTTTTTTGACATGTAGAGTTAGACAGTGAGAGAGAGAGAGAGAGAGAAGAATCTTCCTTTTCCGTTGGTTCACCCCCCCCCCCCAAATGGCTGCTACAGCCGGCGCGCTGCGCTGATCCGAAGCCAGGAGACAAGTGCTTCCTCCTGGTCTCCCATGCAGGTGCAGGGCTCAAGGACCTGGGCCATCCTCCACTGCCTTCCCGGGCCACAGCAGAGAGCTGGACTGGAAGAGGAGCAACCAGGACAGAATCCAGCGCCCCAACCAGGACTAGAACCCAGGGTGCCAGTGCCGCAGGTGGAGGATTAGCCTAGTGAGCCGCGGCACCGGCCGATTCAATTAAATTCTAAGATCATGTCAGTTCTCATGTCAGCTCAAGTTTTCTGATACTTCTCTCTTAGAGTTAGACCTAATGCTCCAAGAGTGACCCACAATACCATAGGCAGTTACCTTGATGACTTCTCTGACTGCATGACTTTCTACTCTTAGCTCTGCTCTCTTTGCTTCAGCCACATTGCCAAGCATCATGGCATCAGGATGTTTGCCTCAGATATTCCTTATCCCTAGAATTTTTCCTTCCTGAGATCTTCATGGCTTGCTCACTCCCATTCTTCATTGTTTTTCTTGAATAGCATACTCTTTGAAGACTTCCCTATCTACTCTATCTAAAAAGTACAGCCTTACAATTCCTCTTTATTGTTCTTGTTACTTTCCCTAGTATTTTTTCTAGTTTATTATTATGCTTTTTAATGGAATGTTAAGTTTATGAGGGCAGGGTTTTATGTGCTTTATTCGTTCCTATATCATTGGGATGTAGAAGTGCATAGTGCATAGTAGGAAATTACCAAATTGCCAAATAAATGAATGGTTAAATGAAAGCAGGTGATATTGGGCTTTTACTCCTCATGATATGAACACTATGTACCATAAATACAAACTAAATGTGGATCAGTTTGTTGAAGCAATCACAACCCACTCTTTATAAAATCCATGCTTATAATCAACTGCCATTCTTACCTCTTTTTCATATGAAATTCTGCCAAACAAGGATTCCCTATTGTAGGTTCACACAACTATTTATAACTTCCCACACACGGTCCTTTTTAAAACTTCATCTATTTATTTTAAAATCAACAGTCTGAGTTGTCCAAGATACAATTCTGAGTCTTGATTTTGATATATGTTACATTAGTGTTGTCTTTCAGATTTGATAAACTGTTTTATTGGCATCAATTAAGTTCTTTATAATGTTTAATCAAAAGGACAAATTGAAAGGTCCCATGAGCTATCAGAAGAGAAGTTAAGACAGATTGCATTTTGCAAAAACAGTTGTACCAGTACTTGCTCTTTTTATACTATGCTGCTGGCACTCCTCCACTGAGAAATTGCATCTAAGTTCCCTTCCCTTGAACCTGAACAGATCCTTACAATTTCCTTGACAATTAAGCATGGCAGAAATAATTCTGTGTGAGTGTGTGAGTTCTACAGCTAAGATTATGCTGCCCTGACCACAGAGAGACCACATAGAAATGGAGATTAAAATCTGAAGAGCCCCAGATGGCCAGTACACCAACTAATTCTATCTGTGATACAAACCAGACACATGAATGAAGAAGACTTGAAGATGATTCTAGTCTCAGCCACCATTTGGCAGTAACTCGATAAAAACCATTTAGCCAAACCCACCTAGTTGAATCAATCTCAAGTTCCTGACTCACATCAACAATGAGAGGTAATGAGCCATGATTGTAGTTTTAAGGCACTGAGTTTGGGGATGATTTGTTATTCAGCAATAGGTGAAAAACATCTGTTGCACATACACAGTTGAACACTGTTGAGAACTGTCTATTCAGCTGAGTCAAAGCATGGTGCCTGCATATTAGGAACACCCAAGGCAGGGAGAAATGCTAACATGTTCTGTGCAAAGACTCAACTGCTTTTCTTGACATTTGTCCTTAACAATAAATTTTTAAAACTTAGGTGTGTTTGCAGTAAACTAGAATGATGGAACAAATGAATTAAGAGAGTGAAGATGACTAGAAACAAGCTTTGGGAACTTAGGAGATGTGTAAAGATGGGCTTTGTTCACATTTTGCTTGGACTAGCCTTTTTTGTCATATATTGGAGGAAAATCTGAAGAAACAATTGCTTCTGCACTGTGTGAAGCCTCTGCTGATAGAATTTCCATTTCTAATTCAATCTCTCCATGCCCACCCTTCTTAGGTCTGATTTGCCAAAGGAAAGACCATGTTTTAATAACTTCTCAGCTCAAAGGCAAAATGTTACCTCTCAATAACTTTCCTTCAAATTTATATTGTCACATTTGAGTGAAAAATAACAAAGCGCAAACTCTTTCATTTACTCCACTAATGTCTGATATATTACACTCTTTGGATCTCCAGCATTTTATGTGAGATTTCAATTGATTTATTTTTGCCTTTTCTTTTGATTGTAGACAGTCTGACTTTTTTAAAGGTACAAACTCTGAATTAAGTTTTTCACTTAAAAAGATTTTCACCACTTCTGTGCCTTTGCTCATCTCACTGCTATAACACTGATATTTATGAGATTCTGTTCGTATTAATCAGTTTATCAACCAGAAATATAGTTCTGGCCAGCACCGCGGCTCAATAGGCTAATCCTCCACCTAGTGGCGCCGGCACACCGGGTTCTAGTCCCAGTCGGGGCGCCGGATTCTTTCCCAGTTGCCCCTCTTCCAGGCCAGCTCTCTGCTGTGGCCCGGGAAGGCAGTGGAGGATGGTCCAAGTGCTTGGGCCCTGCACCCCATGGGAAGGAGAAGCACCTGGCTCCTGGCTTTGGATCAGCGCGGTGCGCCGGCCGCAGTGCGCCAGCCATGGCAGCCATTGGAGGGTGAACCAACAGGAAAGGAAGACCTTTCTCTCTGTCTCTCTCTCTCACTATCCACTCTACCTGTCAAAAAAAATATATATATATATATATAGTTCTCTTACATTTATGCCGAGAGTAAACAATTTATTGCTGCTTCTCTTTTCAATAACTCTCTTTATGATAGTTCTCTAAACTGATTTAATTAAATATCTCAAATTTTTCCTGTTGCACATTTATTTAAGGGAAGTGTGTATATGGAGCAAGGAAAACTATTCAAAAATATATTTGAATGAACTGAATTAGTGAATTTTTGACTGGCTATGGGGAATTGGCTCCCTCTTATTCCTTCTTGCCTTGCAGTACTGTGACAGGTAGGAGGGCTAATAGGCAGTTAGGTTGGTCTAGGTCACAATGAGGAAAAGGGAAATCCATTTCAGATGATGGGAAATGCTTGCTTCCCTCAAAGGCTACCCTTAACAAGATGAAAGTGGCTATCCCACTCCTTTGGAGTTTTCAGTTTTAGCATGAGAATAGCATGAAAGTAGTGATTCCACCCATCTGAGTTCTCAGTTCACCATGAAAACAGAAGGAAATCATTGTTCCCACCCTTCTGATTATTAGTATTATTTTTGCCTTAGCATGAACAAGCTGGAGAGGACTGGGAAGATTACAAATACAGCCTTTTGATGGTTTTAGTTCCCACCTCTGATTGTTAGCTGCTATACTGGTTTCCCTCTCCCCCACAACAAAATGTGCTTAAAAGACTTGGACCCTCACAGTTTCTCTGGTCTGCCTTTCTTAGAGCCTGCCCCCTGATCACTGTGGCAGGAGGTTTCTGACTTAAATCAATCTTTCTTTCCTCTCTGCCTTGTTTGTGTGGAAATCTTCTTTCATATGAGACAAAGAACTGAGGTCATTGTTCTGGGTTGAACTTTCACCTGTAACAGTATCCTACCATGTGGACAAGTATCAGTGGCTGAGAAACATAGAACAATGTTAATCATGTATGGCACTTAAGTGTCAGACAACTTAATCCCATATTCAAAGAACATCTGAGCTGCTTTTAGTTCTGGGCTCAATGTGTGTTGTCACCAATCTCCTACTCAGAAGCCAAGTAGAGTCATTGTATATTTTAAAATAAGTCTGAAGAACTGTGATTCTGATAATTCCTCTCCATCTGGTCACATAGTAAGTATGGTGTATATCATGGTGACAGGAAGCAGAACAAACTTGGAGCAGGAGAAGGAGAAAGGAAAGACACCCCCTGGGGTAAGGTTAGCATTTACCCAGGAATGGAGTATGCTATCCTTCACTTGCACACTATTTCCTAGACTTCTATATCCTCTTATTCAATTGTGTTTTGCAGCTTGGGCAATACTTGTACTTGACCTTTATTTCCCCTTCAGAACAAGTGTAATCCCAATTCTTAGTGGTTTGATATAATCATGGCTCTTGTGAGTTTATAAGTCAACTGGATGGTTCTGCTGATCTTGGCCGGGATTGCTCACCCATCAAAAGTCAACCGGTGAGTCAACGAGAGGCTGGCTGGTTCAGATAGGATGAGTCTCTTCTTATGTCTCTCATGTCTCTCCAGCAAGCTAGTATGGTCCTGTCCTCATGAGTATTACAGAAAAGCAGGGGCAAGGAAGTCTCTAATTACGTTATATTTCTTCTTGCTTGTTGCCCAAAGCAAATCCTATAACCAGGTACTGATTCAGAATGGAAGCAGAATACAGTTTCAGAACCAAGGGACATCAAGGATCCTGTTAATTAGGCTATGAATGCAGCTAAGAGAAGCCATGTATCAGGAGAGTCATGCCATCACCTTCTTCATTCTGATGTGATGATAATGGAAATGTTCAATATCTATAATATTCAAATATGGTAGCCACTAGGCACAGTGACTGAACTTCAATTTCAGTGAGTGAGAAAATGAATTCCTCAGTCATAGAAGCCACACTTCAAGGTTTCATAGCTATCAGCACACTAGCAACCATTTGTAGAATTTTGCCTTCAATCAGTGAGGAGAAAAATTGTGTCATTGTACTAGATGCCACAATATAAAAGGCTACAATGGACCATTGATTTGGTGTACTCAAGGTATTATTGTATCCTATTGAGACCTGATTTACATTGATTAAGTCAACTTCAACCAGTTTATTTTTTAGAGGAACTTTCAGCACTCTAACATAATGGAGCAGGTGATAGATTTCCTTCCTATAGACCTGCTAAATAATTGCAGGGAAGCAGAGTCTCAGACCTAAGTGTATTTCACCTACAGAGAGTATTAATAATAGGTTTGAGAGTCCACACGCCCTGCTCTGCAGGCTCAATTATGATTCCATCTCTACATTTAAGTGATTCCTTTTAGTTTCATTGAGGTATAATTGATAAATAAAACTTGCATATATTTAAGGTGCACGAGGTACTATTTTGACATACATATATGCTGTGTGGTAATTTCTCAAGTCGAGCTAATTTGACACAGCCATTATGTCACATACTTACCTTTTCGGGTGCATATGTGAAGAGACCATTTAAGGTCTAGCCTCTTATCAAATTATAAGTCTGTAATTGATTACTGCTAATTGAGTTTCCAGAATTTATCATCTTATAAGTGCAAATCTCGATTCTTTGACCAACATCTCCCCATTCCTCTCACCTTCCTCCGCTACACACACACCTCTTATAACCACCCTTCTACTTTTTGGTTTTATCAGAGTGACTTTTTTTTTGCTTCTATATATAAATGATAACATGCAATATTTGTTTTTCTGCACCTGGCTTAATTCATTTATCACAATGTCTTCAGTTGCAACCATGTTGTCACAGATGGTAGGATTTCCTTCTTTCTTAAGGCTGAGTTAATATTCTATGCCATATTTTCTTTATCCATTTATCTGTTGATGGAAACTTAGGATGATTCAATATCTTGGCTGTTATAAATAATGCTATAGACCATTATCATGATTTTATTTTCTGTGGATATATACCCAGCTTTTTGGTGACTTAATAGTACCCTCAATGCAGCAGGTTACAGCTAAGCATATATCAGAATCAGGCAACCAATTATGCTTTTCATCATCTGTTGAATGGTGAATTGTTAATGAATGAGGCTTAAGGTTCTACTCCTAATTGTGAAGACAACAGGATGCTCTGAATTCTATACCCTGTGCATACAAGACACTGCATAACTTGTATATTTCCAGTCAATACAAGTACCTTGAGCATCATTAACATCACCAGTGAACACCCACTTCTAAACTCTATTTGTGATCATTAAGAAAATTAGGAGCCTCACTAAAGGAAATTAATTTCTGACGCCAATTATGCTAATTAGCAAAACCTTAGGTGGTGTTCTAAGACCAAAATTGCTGAGGCACTTGTGGTAATCACACCTAGAGTGTGGCCTTGGATGGAGTACTAACAAACTACTTGGCAGGTAGACTGTTATATGAGGCAACCAACTGTTTCTTTGGTCTAAATTAAAATGAACACATGACTCTATTCTCTATTTATACTGATTAATCTTAAACTTCAGATTACTAACATAATTTTAAGGTCAAAACTCATACTCCTACATTGAGTTCTGGACTAAAATTATGACAAATTTCATGTTGCCCAAAAGACTACTTTATTTTTGTTACAGTTATTCTAGCAACATATTTCTAAAACATTAGTGCTAGAAAATGTGGCACATATAATTTTTCTTATTTAGAAATTTTAAACTTTTATTGATTTTGTTTCATATAAGGTTAATTTTTATAAAATATCATATGTTCTCCCTGATCGGTGACAACTGACTGAACACCAAAAAGGAAACCTCCGGAAGTGAAATGGACACTATGGGAAACGGTGACTTGATCAGCATAGCCCTGACTGTTAATGAACAACTTAATACATTATCCCTCTTAGTATTTCTTTTTGTCTGTTCTACTTAATATGACAGGTTATATTCTGTAATTAATACACAGTTATTCTTAAGTGTTGAAATTTAACTGAAATGTGATCCCTGTTAAACATAAGAGTAGGAATAAGAGAGGGAAGAGATGTACAATTTGGGACATGCTCAGGCTGACTTGCCCCAAACGGTAGAGTTAGAAACATACCAGGGGACTCCAATTCAATCCCATCAAGGTGGCATGTACCAATGCCATCTCACTAGTCCAAGTGATCAATTTCAGTTCACAATTGATCATAATGAAAGGACTAAGGGTCAAAGGGATCACATAAACAAGTCTAGTACCTGCTAATACTAACCGATAGAATAAATAAAGGGGAGAGTGATCCAACATGGGAAGCGAGATACTCAGCAGACTCATAGAATGGCAGATGTCCTAAACAGCACTCTGGCCTCAGAATCAGCCCTTAAGGCATTCGGATATGGCTGAAAAGCCCATGAGAGTATTTCAGACATGGAAAGCCAAGACACTCTGGAAAAAAAAAAAAAAAAAAAAAAAAAAAAAAACACCTAAATGAAAGATCTCTGTGAGTGAGATCCCAGTGGAAAGAACAGGTCTTCAAAGAAGGAGGTACCTTTCTCTGAAGGGAGGAGAGAACCTCCACTTTGACTATGACCTTGTCTAAACAAGATAAGAATCGGAGAACTCAGAGGGCTTCCATAGCCTTGGAAACTCATGACTGGAGCATAGGGAGATTACTGATGCCATAAACAGGAGTGTCAATTTGTAAAGTCAACAACAGGAGTCACTGTGCACTTACTCCTCATGTAGGATCTCTGTCCTTAATGTGCTGTACATTGAGATTTAATGCTATAACGAGGACTCAAACAGTATATTTCACTTTGTGTTTCTATGTGGGTGCAAACTGTTGAAATCTTTACTTACTGTATACTAAACTGATCTTCTGTAAAAAAAAAAAAAAAAAGAAGAAGAAATTATCAATTCCCAACATGACTCTCACTGGGATTAAACATGACAATAGGTCTGATCTGGTTTCATCATCATTTAAAAAATCATCTATTATTTTTCACTTTATGTTTCTGTGTGGGAGCAAACTGTTGAAATCTTTACTTAATGTATGCTAAACTGATCTTCTGTATATAAAGAGAATCGAAAATGAAAAATATATATATATCAGATGATATATATATTTACAATAATATATATATTTATATATATATAATATAATATATATAATATATAATATATATAATATATATAATATATATATATTATATATATAATATATATAATATATAATTTATAATGATATATATTTACAATAATATATATCATCTGATGCTACTCTTTCGTATGTGTAGTAGGTCATATTATTTTTTATCTGCATTGTTTTAAGATGCATTTCTGTACTTTCCAAAGTATTGGCGTGAAATAAATATATTGCCATTGCTGAAAAAAAAAATTTCAAGGAAACATGGGAAAAAGGTGTATATTTTGCTTTTAGATTATATGTTTTAGAACTTTATTACAAATTCAAATTTATTTTATATTTTTAAATTTATGCATTTATTTATCCCTTGTGTTCTTTATCAAGTGCTAGAAAAGTTTGTTTAAAATTTTCACTAATTTAATGTTATCCATTTTTATCTTAAGGTTTTAATATATCCATTTGGTGAGCTATTATTTTATGTTTACCATTTTATGACTGTTAAATTTACATTGCAAGTGTATATTGTAACAATAAAATGTGATACTTTTATTTGAATCATTGTTCATTCAGCAGGAATGTAAACTTTTGGTAATTTATTTTTAATATTATTCAGAAAGAGTACAGTGCTGATATAATTTCTGACAACTTGCATGTTTAAGACCTGATTTTCCTTCTTTCTCCTGCATAGTGACTTGACTGTGTGTAAAATTATTGACTTGAACACCTTTTTGGTTTATTTATTTATGTTTTTAGACTCTACTCCATTATCTGCTGGTACTTATTTCCCTTCATTATGAAGGATTTTGTGTTTTCTCACTTTGCTATTGTTCAATGATTTTTGTGTTCTATTAATTCAAAAATCCATACTGAAGAGTTGTTACAGATATTTTTTCTTTACTGTTTTTCTTTGGTCGTTGCTATTTGAATGTATGGATGTTTTATGCCAGCATGCTTGGGTACTGTCTGGAACTGTTTCTTTTTCTTACTTTTTAAGCTTAGATCTTTATTTTGCTTTTAGTTCTGATTTTCCTTTGTTTCCTGTCATCAGAGAGTCCCCAATCTCGAGCTAGGTTTTTATTCTCTAACTCTATATAATTTTCTGCCACATTATTTTGCTCCCTTTATCTTTTTCTGTTAAGTTCTCAGGAAAAGTTCTCCATTATTTCCTTCCTAGTCTCAGCTCCATCACAGGGACAGATTTTATACAACTTGGAGTCTGTTCTTACTTACCTGTAGTGAATATTTTAATTGGATTTTACAGTGTCAGTGTCCTTAGCATCTTCCTCTGTATGCTTTGTCTCAGCTCACTGTTTTGAATCTTACCCTAAGGTTCTGAACTCACCTTTATTATTGTCTTACTGCTTTCTGATTCTCTTTTATATAGATAGACTTACTTTCTATATCAATAGGAATTCATTCATTGAACAATTACTTGATGAACACCTATTTCATATTCACCAGCACCTTTATTAGTCACAGACATTAAACAATATAATTGCACAGATAATTATATACTGGCAAAATCACAGGATACCCGGAGACTATGCCACAGGGGGCCTACTCTAAAGTGCTGATAAGGAAAGGACTCCTTGAACCGGTAACACCTGAACTCAGACCTGAATACAGAGAAGGAGGAGAAATGAAGGTGGTAAGGGAGAGGATGCGTGGGGGTCTTCTGAGCAAAGTGTCCAGCGTAGCATGGGAGGCTGAAAATTCTGCTACCTTCCACTGGGCTTGTCCTCTGAGTTTTGGTTAAAAAAAAATCTTTTCTTCATCTGTAGAGGGTTTACTGTGTTTTATTTGAGAGAGAGAGAGAGACAGGAAGAGCTTTTGTCTACTGATTGACTGTCCAGATGCCGCAATAGTAGGTCCAAAGACAGGGGCTGGGAGCTCAACTCAGATCTACCATGTGGATGGCAGAGACCCAAGTCCTAGAGCCATCACTTGTTGCCTCTCAGCATAGACATAGCATGAAGGTGAAGTCAAAACTGGAGAAGGACTCGTGCCCATGTACTCTGATATGTATGGGTTGTAAACATCCTAACAGGCAGCTTAACCAGGAGCCCTAATGACTGTACCTGGCTAGATTTTTGTGTATTTGTTTTGTTAAGAGATACTGTGTTAGTGTTTTCTGTTTATCCTTTGTTGAGATGAGTTTTTCCCTAGACCCTGGCCAGAGCACAGGGCCTATGTTTATCAGTCTGCCTACTTTGCTGCATATGAAAACTCCTTCTAGGTCAAAGCTGAATGGTGAGCAAAGCTTACTGTCTGGAGTTCCCAGCCCAGCTGTACTATGGCAGCATATATCCAGTATGTCATTACTGTATTGGAAGATGTCTTCAATATTCAGACAAATGTGGCTCTCTTACTAAGGCACACCCATGTGAAAGGGGCTGCCAGAATTTCTGGGGGTGGCTGGGAGGAAGAGGATTAGAAGCCAAACATTTATGAACCAGGGTCAAACAGTTGGAGGTATTTTCCTTCTCCTTTTCCCCACCAAATAGACCTACTCAGTGTCATGAAGCATGGCCTGAAAAATCCAACCTAAACGACTTTATAGAGAGGACAATCCTTCACATTCTGAAACTAGGTCACTGGCACTCTGGTTTGGGGTAGCGCAATCATTTTGTTTTGTTTGGGTTGTTCTACTGTGTGTTTATATGTGTTTTATGCCATGTAAGAAGTTACAACAGATGCTATTTTAAACAAGACGTCTTTGTATGTATTTTTACTCTGCAACTTCTTGGAACTAGTAGATTTTCAAATCAGAGATTCTTTCGGCAAATTAAAATACATTTTAGCAGCAGAAAGAGAAAGCACGTATGATGGCTGGGTCAGTATTTTTTGTAACTTGATCTTCTATTGTCTAATATGAATGTGCAGGAGAGGTGTGGGGTGTCCCGGGGACGGAGAAGAGGGTGTACTGGTTCTTGTGTGAGGCATCACGAGTTCCAGCCCTGACATTAAATGAGAACTTCCTAGGGTCACTTTTCTCTAAGGGAAGCAACACAGTTCAGTTTTTCAGGTTGTTCTGCATTATTTTAAGGTCTTTGTGCTCCCATCTTATTCCAGCACCAGCTGCATCATATCAACTGGGATCTTAAGAGAGATGCAGCTTCTTGGGTTCCACTCCAGAGCCACTGAACCTGAGCCTGAGTGTTAACAAGCCCCCTGGTGATTCTTGTCTTGTTAAAGTGTGAGAAGCTTTGATCCTGACTGTGGTGCCAGAGGGCTGCTCTTGGAGATATGTGGGGTGTGGAACAGGGAAAGTGAAGGGCATTGGAAGATGGCTCTCTTTAGGGGACTTTCATCAACTCTTTTTAAAGAGGGTAACGTGGTCTTTTGCCCTTTAAAAACAGTAGAAATATATTTCTTTTGGCAAACACAGGTCCTTCTACAAATAAGAAAATCGATTAGATGGTCATCACCATTCTTTTGGCTCTAAAGTTTCACAGATACACTTTCTATCAAGGGCAAGAGAAAGGCAAATTCATTATAGCCTTGAGGAAAACAATTAGTACAATATCAAGCATATAAAGTTGATTTCTTGGAGTCCATGTTCGATTAAGTGGAGGTAGGGCTGTCAGAAATCCAGCAGAAGTTATCCTGCTTTCTGTTGGAGGGAGAAATTGGTGCTGTAAGATCCCCAAGGCTCATGAGTCAGCCTCATGCTGAGTCTGCAGTCTCAGGAGAGGGGCGGGATTATTCTCTGCCCCCCTCCCTCCATATTCCTAGCTTCTAAGCCAAGTTTTATGGAATGCTAGATTTTAGCACAATGTATAGGATGATCAATGACAGAATTTATTTGTACTCCTTTGGTGAGATACATTATTAATACTTACTTGCCAAAAAATGCTCAGATATTCATCTGTTACCATAACAATGATGCCCAACTTCAGTGTTTTAAAGAAGGAAACTGTATTTTATTTTCTCACACATCTACAGGTTGACTGGGAAACTTAACTGATCTGGGCAGGCTTAGCCACCTGAGCTGGGCTTGCTTTTCTGTCCGTGGGGTGCTGGCAGGTTAACTGGGGCTGACTGGTCTAAAATGCCATTAGCTGAAATGACTCAGGCTTCTCCCTGAGTTTCTCAAATGTCTCTGCTAGCCTAGTCTGTGCCTGTTTTCACAGGACATGGCAGAGAGTGTGGGGAGCAACCCGGACTGGACTGAGTTACTGGAATTAAGACTTATTCTATGCATCTGCTCTCCCACATTATGGCGCTGGGAGAGGAGAAAACAGCTTCTACGCAGCTGCCTCTTGCCAACTTGAATGATGACCTCCAGGAGCTGATCCTGCTCCTGATTGGAGGAGAGCAGCGTACTCGGCGTGTAGGCCAATTGGTGGAGGAGGACTATAAAGGAGGAGAGAGACGGCATGCACCAGGAACATCTATCTGAAGGAACACCTGTGCAGTCCCCGAGAGAGCCGGCCGGCGGTGTGCCGCTCCCCCTCGGAAGTGGGGAATGTGGCAGGGGGAACCGCCCTTCCACGGAGGTGGAAGGGTCGGTAGCCAACCCGGGAAGAACCAGCAGCAAACCTGGGGAGGGCCGAGCAGACAAAAGAACAACGCAGGGTCCTGTGTTGTTCCTCCACGAAGACGGGGAGCGACAGAGAGGAAGCAGAAATATCCAAGCACTTTTCATGCCTTTGCTTGCCTCCCATTTGCCAGCTTTGCATTGGGTTGAATAGGTCACGTGGTAAGGGTGGGGACCATCAAGTCCATGGGCCATGTAAGGCCTGCAAAATCGTTTGGTCTGACCCTGACAAAGCAACTGCAAATGGGCCTTGAGATTTTATGAATCCACAGCAGGCTAGTTTTTTTTTTTTTTTTTTTTTTTGACAGGCAGAGTTAGACAGTGAGAGAGAGAGAGACAAAGGCCTTCCTTCCGTTGGTTCACCCCCGAAATAGCCGCTACGGCCGGCACTGCGCTGATCCGAAGCCAGGAGCCAGGTGCTTCTCCTGGTCTCCCATGCGGGTACAGGGCCCAAGCACTTGGGCCACCCTCCACTGTACCCCCGGGGCCACAGCAGAGAGCTGGACTGGAAGAGGGGCAACCGGGACAGAATCCAGTGCCCCAACTGGGACTAAAACCTGGTGTGCCGGTGCCCCAGGTGGAGGATTAGCCTAGTGAGCCGTGAGCTGTAGCGCCAGCCTGCAGGCTAGTTTTTAAGGTGACAATTTTGTATGGCCTGTGAATAATGTTATAAATATCCAAATGGCCCAAAAGTTCCCCACCTTTAATAACAGAAAAGTGGGAGGGGTTAGAATGATACAGGATAAAAGGTAAATGCCTGGAGGGCATGAATTCAGCGAATTTAATTTACATCACTTAAATAAAATCTGAAGCCACCACACATGGTCTTAAATAAGAATTTGCAGGAAACTGGCTTGAGAAATACTAAAAAATGGAGACACTTATGAATGGAATTTCAGAAGAGAGATGTCTGCGAGATGGATTTGGATGAGCTTCAGCACAGGTACAAAGTGGAGATTCTGATGACTTTTCTACAGGCCTGTTAGGTTAAGATAGCAGGAGGGAAAACTTACGGCAAACCTTCTATTTTTTTTTCCTTTTTCTGGTTTGGGAGCTACAATACCATTTGTTGCATATTAACTCACCAATTAAATGCTAGATATATCGTTGCTTGATTGATGTTTGGCCGATTTTATTTTCTAGGATACTAATGTATGTGCATGTGACCAATTATCCCTGCCATGTTCTTCCACGGTCTACTTAGGACCTCCTTTCATCCACTGCCTTTAGTGTCCTTTCATGTAAGCATTTAAGGAAGCTGTGTGGCCGTCAGTTACCGTGGGAAATGTTCATCTCCCGAATCCTAGATAGTTGGAAATGAGCTATGTGACAGACCCGCCCTTTCATCCCGGAGAGAATTCCGAGGGAGCTTTCCGGACCTGGGAGGGAAGAATCAGACTAAAATCTGTGAACTACCTTAAGTGTGTCACTAAGAACCCAAATTACTTTGAGTTTTGTTTCCCCTCCTGCTGGGGCCGGGGGTGTATTGGGCGGAAAGGTTAATGCAGTGCCGTCTTATCTCCTCAGGGCAATGGTGCCGACTTGGAATAGTTTCGAGTCTCTTCTCTAGAAAGGAAATGTGCTTTGCGGCAGTGATAAGGAGAATGGTAAAGAGGTCAATCTAGGCAGATTAGGATGCCTGCCCATGCTCCCTGTGCTGCACGGGGTTATTATGAATCTAGGAAGTGCGAGGATGCAGTTAATTTGAGTTCTGAGTAACTCAGTCTCTATGGGCTTCCTTTGAGAGATGCAAACAACTCAACAGAATCTTGTTAAAAAGACTTCATTCTGGGCACCCTGGGAGATGTTCACACGTGATTTTACACAGGAGGCAACTCCGACCCAGTTCAACCGAAGAGAAAATACAATTTCTCTACTTTTCAAGAATCTGTGATGCTCATCTCCCATGCCTTTGCTGAATTAGAATAGTTTTGTTCTCTCGTTCAGTAAAAAAATGAAAAGCAGGGATTGGTAAAAGCTTCCTTCCAACCATTACTTAATTTTTTGGGGGGAGGGGAGCTGTGTTTGTGTGGCAAAGATGAAATTCCCACGGGAAATGAAAACTGATGCAGTGCCAAACAGTGCTGACAGGAATAATAGATAGCAAGAAGGGTGTGTATTTAATTTCTGGGAAAACTTTCCTAAAAAAGTCAAGTCTTTCCATATGCATAAGAAACCAGGAGGAAGAAACTACCCTTGCATAGAGCCTGGATTTTGGTCCCTGACTCTTGCTTTTATATATTTATTTTCTCTGACTCCTTTTGTGTTTTCTGTCACTTTGAATGGTGTCTACCCCCTACTGAAAGCCTTTCCTGTTTAAAAGTTCCCATTTTCAAACCCTCAAATGTAGTTGAGAAGATCTTCAAGATATTCTAGAGGCACAAACCATACACCTCCAAAAGAATGACGTATAATATGAACAAGTAAATGAGCTGGTGAATCAATGGATACATGAATGACTGAATAAAATGAGCTACACTTGCCCGGTAGCTAAACCCAACAAAGCAAAAATATCAACACTTCCTGAGTTATAAAGTTTCAGTTTACCATTGCTTAACTTTATGTGGAAGTGATCACCATATAATCATTATCTTTCACTTTCAGCACATTTGGTAAAGTGCATGATATATTCAATACTTGATTTTAAAAGAGGTTTTGTGTTAGGTGATTTTACCCAGCTGTAGGTTAATTCAAGTTTCTGAGCACATTTAATGTAGGTCCGCGTAAGATATGTTGTTTGGTAGGTTAAATTATCAAGTGCATTTTTGACAAGATATTTTGAATTTATGAACTTATTAGGCTGTAACCCTTTCATAAGTAGAGGAGCATCTGTAATAAAAGAGATGTCTGCAGACCATTGTCCTCTCCCCTCCGCAGACCTCCATTTTCACACTGCCAGACTATGGAAAGAGAAGTAATTCCAGAACAGTGCCATCCAATAGAAAACTAATATGAGTTACATGTGTAATTTTACCTTTCATTGTAGTTGTTTGTAATATCAGGGAAAATTAAAGTGTATTGTAGGTTGAACTGTGTCCCCACAAAAAGGTGTGTTGGAGTTTTATTTCCTAGTATCTCAGGAAAAGAATTTTTTAAAGGGGTTATCAGGTTAAAATAAGGTCATTAGAGTGGGCTGTAATCCAATAAAGCTGGTGTTCTTACGAGAGAGTGGAAATTTAGACACAAAGATGGACATAGTGGTTAGCAATCTGCAGAGACACAAGAGGAGACAGCCATCTCCAAGCCAGGACACGTGTTCCCCTAAAAAAGGCCCAACCTGCTGACACCTTGATTTCAAATAACAAGCCTCTGGAACAATAAATCCCTGTTGTTTATGCCACCTAGAAGGTGGCATAAAGGTGTGTGTTGTTAACAGTTGTCCTAAAAACTAATGAACCTAAAACATTTTATGTTCTTCCAAATTCGATGTGGACTTGACATTTACAGTACATCTCAGTTTGGACTCAGCACGTTTCAAGTGCTCAGTAAGCACTGTGGTTAGCGGCTTCCACATTGCACGAGATGGGTCCAAGATGAGCTGAGTCATGAGGAAGAGTTCTGTATCACACTCCTAAACTGAATCAAAGCACATGCCCTGCTCTAGGGAACTGTACAGGTGAGAAGAAAATAGGATTTGACCACTGTAGTTTCATGTCTGAAGATAGTGATTTTTTTTTAAAAAAAGATTTATTTATTTTTATTTGAAAGGCAGAGGTAGAGAGGGAGAGGCAGAGAGAGAGAGAGAGAGAGAGAGAGAGAGAGAGAAAGAGAGAGAGAGAGATCTTCCATCCTCTGGTTTACTCCCCAAATGGCCATAACAGCCAAGGCTGGGCCGGTCCCAAGTCAAGAGCCAGGGACTTCTTCCAAGTCTCCCACATGGGTGCAGGGGCCCAAGCACCTGGCTCATCTTCCACTGCTTTCCTAAACACATAAGCAGGGAGCTGGATCAGAAGTAGAGCAGCTAGAACACAAACCAGCACTCATATGGGTTGCTGGTGTCACAGGTGGAGGCTTTACCCATGACACTGGCCCTGGTACATTTTTTAAAAAATATTTCATATTTTCTTCATCAATATGTTTTTTTGTTTATATGGGGTTCTTGCACTTTAAAATGTATCAATAGGGTGCTTTTCCTACTTGGGGAAATTGGTTGATTCAGTGTTATTACTTTTAATCATCCAAATGTAGAATTCACAAGTGATTTACCATGGAGACTGAGAAAATACTCACATCCTTCCAGCTAAAAATACAACTTGCTTTATATAAATATGCATAACCATATTATTGGAGCGGTGGTGGTCCAGGTTCTCATCTCTAATACATGAGTTATAGGATGAGACATAGATAAAGGTGAGCAGAATAGTAAGATTTAATAGCAAAGCAAAAGCATACATGCAGGATGCAATATGGGCATGATCCAGAGTGAACTTCACCTACAAGGTTTGGGATCATCTCTTTTCTGTGATCTGGAGGCAATAAGGGGTACTGTTTTGGACAGAGTTTTCCAGGAATTTGATGACTGCTTAATTTCTGGCCTTTTTAAGAAGTCTCAGAATTGTCTTGGCATCATGTATATTATGGGAGTAGAAGTGTTGGCCATGATATATTTATAATATAATAAATAGACTATAGGTCATTAAGAGGATGTAGTGTGCAGTTTCAGCTATTTTCAGCTGGTACAAGTTCTGGGCAGTGGTTTTACTTCAATAGCAATTTCAGCTTGCTTCCATGGGATGATTTTTTAGAGACAACACTTGGTGGCAGTGGCAGGGGATATGGGAGGTATAGTGACATATTTCCTGTGATCCCTGTCTCCTCAATTGTAACAATGTGATGAATCATGTTTTCTTCCTTTAAAGAAGCTAATATGGTGGATACTGACCACAGTTTGGAAGCATACACTTCTAATTTGTTTGATTCATTCTGGGTTTGATGGATTGTCCATTATCTCTGACTTACCTATTTTTTTTGAATGACACTGTCTTCTGCTTTCTGGAGGAAGCACTCCTACTGGTTCCCCAGTCCTCTCACTGTTACACATTCTTCTGGGCAGTTCAGGCCCTGGTGTCCTCTTCCGCAACTCTCTGTTGCATGCTAGACTTTACAGAAATCCTGTCTGCACTATATCTCCAGTCCTGATCCAGTGCCTGGCAAATAGCTGCAATGAATAAATACTGAACAAACCAAGATGAGTGGAGGGTTTCTTAGAAGCTCTGTCAGATTAGGAAAGCTCTAGAGCATCAATAATAATCTCTTAAAAGGTTTTTTCTTCTTCTCTGCAGTTACTTGACACTCAGAAGTGTCACAGTCCTCTGGGAGCTCCCCCTGTTCCTACAATAGCTACCATTTGGTTACTCCCTGGAGCTCTGCTTTTCTAGGCTTTGCTGCCTAATGGTTCTTTTTTGTTATTTTCTTGTTTTTTTTTTTTTTTTTTCTTTTTACATGTTCTCTTGTTTTGTACAGAGCAAGATTGAGGTGGTAAGCTTCCTGATGTGCTAGTAGGCTGCAGATAAAGAATTTAACAGTCCGTGGGAGGGCCAATTAGAGTCAATTATAAGGTAATTGAACTGCCTTATATTCCTTGTCTGTGCAGAACTTCTTTCTAATGGGAAGATTGTATTTCTTTTCACACCATGATTGGGGCAAATCACAGCTGCGTGGATTCACAGGCAATGGCTCTGACCTCAGCAATCCTGGGGTAGAGTTTTACAGAGGCAAAAATCTCTTAAGAGATGAGTGCCAAAGCAGCTCAATTCAGCTTTGCTATTTTGAAAAGGTAAAAGAAGCTTTGACTTTTCTTTCTCTTTTCTTACTTTCTTAAGAGAACTGCTAAGTTCTTGCAAAGTACAATCAGCCTTCTGTTTCTGTGGGCTCCACATCTGTGAATTCAACTAACCACTAATGGAAACTATTTGGAAGAAAAGTTTTTCTTTGAATTTAATATGTACAGACTCTTGCTTGTCATTATTCCCTAGACAATACAGCATAACAATTATTTGCATGGCATTTACATTGCATTAGGTATTTTAAGTATTCTAGAGACGATTTGAAGTATAAGGGAACATAAACATAGGTTATAGTTCATTTTATAATACTATAATATTGTTTATAATAATAATATTTCATTTTATAGTACAAACGTTAGCATTTGCAGGTTTTGGTATCCATTGTGGGGGTCCTAGATACCAAGGGGTGAGCATAGTTAAAATACCTTACAGTGGATCTCTGGGAAGTCATGGCAACTTTGACTTCCCAGAATCACTGTTGGAAAAGTCAGGATGGAGAGTGTCTGAGGTTACAATATGTTTCCTTCCAGTTAATCCAATGTTGGATGTCAGATAGAGGTATCAATTCTATCTACTACCCCCTACAACTAGAAACTGATCTTTTTGTCCCCATATGATAGGGGACAGTGGATACCTGCTTTCCCCTTTCTTATTACACTCAACTTCATCTGTCCTTACCGACCGATTAGCTTAACCTTAACTTACATGGTTTCGCAAAGGAAATATGGTTTCATCTGATTGGTTCTTCCACCATTTCTACTTGACTCTTCCCTTTTCTTGTTTCTCCTCCCTGGAATTATACACCATAGTAAAATAATAGCATATACCTTCAACCTCACTCTTAGCTTTTTGCTAAACCTAGGATAAGACAATAAAGTTTGTGGAAAGGTTAAAGGAGAGTAGTTTTTACTTACTTTACTATTTTCCAATATCCTACAGGGTTCATGACACAAGGCCTTCAAAGTGATAGAAGGAAAACTACTTGATGGCTCCACTGGTTAAGCTGTGGAGCAACAGGAACTCTTTGCTGTTGGGAATACAGAATGTTACAACCACTTGTGAAGACAGCTTGGGAGTTTCTTATAAACTAAACTTAGTCTTAACATATGATCCAGCAATAGTGCTCCTTCATATTTAAATATTTACCTGGTGAATTGAAAACTTACATCTGCACAAAAAAACTCCCACAGGTAAATGTTTATAAGTGCTTTACTCATAATTCCCAAATATAGGAACAACTAAAATGTCCTCCAATAGGTGTACAGATAATCAGACATAAAAATGTTTATCCATACAATAGAATATTATTCAGCAATTTAAAAGAAATTAGCTATCAGATCACATGAATACATGGAGGGAATTGGTATTTAGTGCAGTGGTTAAGAAACTGCTTGGTGCTTACATCCCATATCAGAATGCCTGTTTGAGTCCTGGGTCCACCTCCAATTCTAGTTTCATTTTAATGTACACCCTGGGAGGCAGCAAGTGCTCAAGTAGTTGAGTCTCTATTACTTATATAGGAGACCCATACTGAGTTTGAGCCTCATGACTTCAGCCTGGCTAAGCCCCAGCTTTTGCAGTTATTTGGAGAGTGAATCAATGGATGTGAGCTCTCTCCTTCTGTTTCTGTGTATCTGCCTTTCATATAATAATAGAAAGGAAATCCATGGAAGAAATTTAAATGCAAATTGCTCTATGAAGGGAACCTGTAAGAAAAAGCTACTTATTGTATAATTCCAAGAATATGCACAGCTTTTTGAAAAATTCATGGAAAATGTGTATTATGAAAAAGCTATGCATGAATGCTTTTAAAAATGCTTTTAAAAAGATTTATTTGAAGGGCAGAGCAAGAAGGAGAGAAAGAAAGGGAGAAAGATCTCTTCCTGTTGATGGTTTTCCCCCAAGTGACCCCAACAGCCACAGCCAGGACTGGGCAAGTCCATCCTGGTCTCCCACATGAGTGGTGGATATCCAAGTACTTGGATCATTTTTGGCTGCTTTGCCAGCTGCATTAGTAGGGAGCTGGATTGAAAGCTGAACAGCAGGAACTGGAACCAACACTCTGATATAGGATCCCAGAGTCCCAAGCAGCATCTTAACCTGCTGCACCACAATTTTGCTCATAGATTTCATGTTTTTATGCAACAAAAATAAACTCATCTTTTAATTTCATTTTAACATGAACTTTTTGATGTACTCTCATAGAACTTTCTGGAAAAGGAAAAGCTATGGGCAATAAGATCAGATGGCCAGATATTTGGGAGTAAGAAAGGAGAAATTAATAGGTGGCACACACAGGGATTATTAGGGCAGTGAAATTACTCTGTGACACTATAATGATGGTCATATGACATTGTGTATTTGTAAAACCCATAGAGCTGTACAACACAAAGAATAAATTCTAATGTCAACTATGCATTTTGGCTAATGGTTCATGAACTGAAAAAAGTACCATGTCAATGCAACATGTGAATAACCTTGAGAGTGGAAAAGAGAGTATAGAGAGAACTTGTAGTTTCTGTTCAATTTTTCTGCACATAAAAAGTGCCCTGAGAAATAAACTCTAATTTTATATGCATTGATACTCCATAAATTAATATATCCAGGGCTGAAAGCCAAACACTGGCATCATTTCTATGATCCCTAGGAACTCCTAATGTGTGGGCAGAGTTCAGCTGCAATGGGGTAAATATACAGACTTGGATCTCTCCTCACGGTCTTTGAACAAAGATGTTTTTCCCTGGAGGCAGTTGGTCTCTGTGACATGGTGCTTAGTGAATAATAGCAATTAAAAAATTAGGGTAGAATCTGGAATTTCCAATCCTCAGGGTTCCAACACAAAACAGGTCACCTACAGTTATGAATCATTAATATTTTAACTACTTATTGAAATGCATGACTATAATTTCATTAAGATCAAAATGTTGTTCATGCCACTCAGAGAATCCTTCTCTAATCAGTGGCATCAGCATCCCCATGAGAGTCTTCTGGAAATGCAGATTCTTGGGCTAAACCCTCAACCCAGCAAATCAGAATCTTCAGGGGATGAGGCTGGAGAATTTGAGTCCTGTCAGCTTTTCAGGTGATTCTTAAGTACTAATGTATAACAGCTGCACGCTGAACAAAAGAAAGTGGAAAACAATGGTTCTGAAACTTGGCTGCACATTAAAATTAACTGGGAAGTTTTGCAAAATTGTGAATATTTAAAATACTTATATTTGGATTCCACCCCACAGAATTATAGTTTAGTGGTCTGGGGAGTGGCCTGAATACTGATTTTCAAAGTCTCACAAATGAGTCTAATGTGCAGGCATTTGGGGAAAGGCAGTGACTAGAAAATTCCAGGGCTGTTTACACCAATGGGTCGTTCTCCAAAACTTACCTCCTGGATGTCCTTTCAGGCAGCGTCTCCTGTTCTGGAACAATTCCATCCTCTCCAGCCTTCCTGCTCCCCAGTTCATTATTATTAATACCACACTTTTGCCTCTGGTTCTTTTCCTCTTTCATGATCTTAAGGAATATAAAGTGCATCATCAGAAAAGTGTTAAGAACCCCCATTTATTTTGCAATTATGTCCCCCAAAGACTTTATTGAAGCCCAATTATAAAGAGTATCTTATATTAACTCTCTTTAAAAGGGTTAGTCAGTAATAAAAATCATCTAAATGGTGTTAGAATCTCTGTTACTGGCTCTCATTGCAGGAAAGAGGCCAACGCTGTATTTTGCTTAGAGCTATCTTTATAGAACCGTATTTCTCTCCCTCTACCTTCCAAAAACTGATCAAATAGAGCAATTGGGAGTCTTGAACTCAAGGAGAAGAATTTAACTGGGAGTTACAAAGAGGAAAATGTGGTGACCAAGAAAGAGCACCTACAATTTCCAGGATGCTGGCTTGGAGAGTAGAGTTGTATTTGGAGACAGAGAATGTGGTGGGGATTTGGGATACTTCTTTGAGTCTAAGATGAGAGAGGAAGAAAGAAAGAGAGAGAGAGAGAGAGAGGGAGGGAGGGAGGGAGAGAGAGAGAGAGAGAGGTCTCAATGTCTGGCAGAGACCCAGACTGCCTTGCATTGTCTAGGTGAAGGAATTGACCCTGGATACTAAAGGTAGCTGAAAATGTGCACCATGACCTTGAGAGCACTGTAAGGCAATCCTGTGGGCAAGTCTGCCATCAGCAGAGTAGACCCTGTATTGCACACCCCTGTGTAAATTCATTTTATATTGCTGCCAAACCCATGGCCACAGATTTCACAGTTTGAAACAGCAGACTCTTTATCTGATTGTGTCTTGGGTCAGGAGTCAGGGTGTGGGTCAGATCAGCCTCACAGTCTGCAATCAAGGTTTCAGCTGTGCTGCCTTCCTTCCTGCAGCTTGAAATCTTCTAAGTTCACATGGCAGCTGGCAGAATTCAGTGTCTCCCGGTTGCAGGACTGAAATTTTCTTGCTGGCTTGCAGTTGGCCGCAGTCTCATCTCTTGGCTTCCACCTGCAGTTCTTTGTCATATGGTCCTCGTGGTCCTCCAGGGCCATGGCAGCTGCCTTCTTCCAAGCCTGCAGAGCAGTCTTCAGGAAGCACTCCATTACAATTTTAAAGGCTTTTGTCTGATTAATTCAGGCCCAACGTGGATAGTCTCATTTTACTCAAATCAATTGACTGAGAGCTTTAATTGCATCTGTAAAATCACTTTACTTTTGCAATTTTCTGTTGGTAAGAGGTGAATTTCAGATGCCATCCATGCTTAAGGGAGCAGATTATACCAAGGAAGGGATAGCAGAAAAAAGTCACTAGGAGCTGTCCTAAGGATTGGGCCCCACAATGGAACAGAGACCTAAGATAACACCAGCATTCGATCACAGGGGAGAGCTGGTAAAGATGAAGTATGGGTCAAATGCCTGGTCTTTTTATTATTTCCTGGGCTCTAAAAAAACCCACGAGTCTTACAAGGACCCTTCAACAGGGAGAGACATTCCATGTAATGACTAGTAATAAGAAAAATTATTCAAAACTTGGACAAACAGCAGAAGATGGGTGGATTGATTATTGAGTGTCATTTAGGGCATAGGACCACCCAGGGATTAGATAAATGCATTCTGTTTAACTCATTGTTTGTTGTTGACTGCAGAATTCAGACTTAGTGAAACTGCACCATATTTTACAGACTTTTGTTCAGCAGACGTGTACATTTTCTCTGATAGGTGGAATAGATAATTCCAAAGGTTATGTTATATTACCCTATTATGCCTTAACTAGATTTGTATCTACCCCAGCAACCTTATCCTAACTTGCATTTGTTAATTCACCTATGAATATCAATCTTTTCAAATGTTCTTTGAGCTGATTTAACACCTTATTGTTTCTTTTAGTAATTAATAAAATGAATAACTCTTTGACACATGTTCATTTTATATTTGAGAGTTATTATTTTGTCTGTTTGGAAATTATACTTCCACACTGGGAAGGAATTTTGCATCAATCAAGGAGGAAAATGAGTTTATTTGATTCTCAGAAATAAAGAAAACATTTTTTTAATTCAATATTATAGTGTACAGTTCACATGCTCCACAATTCTCTCAGACTCTAATAAATTTCCTTGCCATATTCATTGTGAGAAGGAAGAAAATAAATCCTCCAGTAGCCATATAACCTCTTTCTGTGGACTTACAAATGCCAGATCTGCACTCTAAAGGTTTGAGAGAATGATATTCAATAGACACATGGGCCAGTGGAACAGATTGGAAACACTGGAAATTAACCCATGCATCTATAACCAAATAATTGTCAACAAATGAGATGAAATCAATACCTGGAGAAAGGACAGTCTCTTCAACAAATGGTGTTGGAAAAATTGGATCCATGCATGCAGAAAGTATGAAACAAAACCCCAACCTTACACCTTACATAAAAATCAACTCACAATGGATCAAGTATATAAATCTATGCCCTGATACCATCAAATTACTAGAGGAAAATATTGGGGAAACTCTGAAAGACAGTGGCATAAGCAAAGACTTCTTAGAAAAGACCCAGAAGCACAGGCAATCAAAGCAAAAATAGACAAATGAGATTATATCAAGGTAGGGAGATTCTGCACGACAAAGGAAGCACTCAGCGAAGTGAAGAGCAGCCAGCAAAATGGGAGAAAATATTTGCAAGCTACGCAGCTGATGAAGTGTTGATATCCAGGATCTGTAAAGAGCTCAAGAACCTCAACAACAATAAACAAAACAATCCATTTAAGAAATTGGCAAAGGACACGAACAAGCATTTTTCAAAGAATGAAATACAAATGGCCAAAAGACCCATGAAAAAATGTTCAGGATCACTAGCCACTAGTAATGAGGTTTCACCTCACCCCAGTTAGAATGGGTATCATGCAGGGAGCCAGTGCTCTGGCATAATGGGCTAAGCCACCATCTGCAGTGCTGGCATTCCATTTGGGTGCTGGTTCAAGTCCAGCTGGCCCACTTCTGATCCAGCTCTCTGCTATGGCCTGGGAAAGCAGTGGAAGATGGCCCATGTACTTGGGCTCCTGCACCCACATGGAAGACCTGGAAGAAGCTCCTGGCTCCTAGCTTTGGATGGGCCAGCCTAGTTCTGGCAGTTGTGACCATTTGGGGGGTAAACCAGTGGATGGAAGATTTCTCTCTCTGATTCTCCCCCTCCCCTAACTCTGTTTTATGATTTGCATGTTGTGGTTTTACAGGACAAAATAGTCTACCCTATATAAAAATAGATAATATTAATGAATATAGGTTGACCATCTATAGTTTAAGGACTGTATTCCACTGACTAGTGAGCAGGTGAATTGTAGAATGAGAGGTGAATTCAGAATAAGACTTCGGTTATATTTCTAGTTCTTCCACTTAGTGGTTAATCAGACTAGCTCATTACCACACTTAGTATTAAAGTACTTTCCTAGTGGCACAAACAGTTATACATGCTACTACTATTATAGGGCTATGTAACTTTTCATTTTTCTGTTACCATACAGTGAATCACCTCAAAAGTTAGTAGCTTAAAGCAATACTCATTTTATTTCCTCATGGTTCTATAATCTGGATTGGACTTGGCTAGTTGATTCTTCTGCTGCACTCACTTGAAGTCTCCATGAGGCTACAGTTGTTTCAACTAAAGCTGGACCCAGAGGATCCATGTGGGTGTCCATCCCAAATCTGGTACCTCAGAACTGCTCTTCAGAATCTCTTACATTTTTCACATGGTGTATCCCCACCTTGATTAGAGCATGGAAACTTGTTCAAAATCTGAGTATCTCTAAATGGTAATATCCCATTGGCCAATCACAGAACAAGTCCATCTTCAGTTCTGCAGAATACAGCAGAACTTCAAAAAGTTCATAAAAATTAAAAGACAAGTTTAGGAGCAGGCATTTTGGTACAGCAGATTAAGCTGCCACCTGTATTGCTGGCATCCCATATCAAAGCACAAATTCAAGTACCAGCTACCCCACTTCCAATCCAGCTTTCTGCTAATGCATCTGGGAAGGCAGCAGAAGGTAACCCAAGTACATGCTACCTAGATAGGAAACCCCTGATAACTATGTGGGAGAATAAGATTGAGTTCCTGGCTCCTGACTTCAGCCTGGCTCAGGCATGGCTGTGTTGGCCATCTAGGGAGTGAACTAGCAAATGAAAGATCTCTTTCTCTAACTCTCTCTCTCTCCCTCTCTCTTTCTCTGCTTTCAAATAGGTAAATAAATATATATTTTTTGAAGACGGTGTTTACTTTGGTGCAAACATTTAGCAACCTTTGCATAGTTCTTCATGCACATTTCTACGAACTTTTTGGAGACCTTTTATATGCCACAGTGAGGCTATCTGATGGTCAGTTTCACTGGATGCCACCACAGGAACAGTCGACCACAAGTGCTTGTAATTCAATCAGTGATTTTCAGAGTGCAGTCTTGGGAATCCTTGCAGGGTAAGATGGAGAAGCCTCCCTTCAATGACAAGGATTTCACTTAGAAACATTGGACATCAGCCATTAAGATTTCTACTGGGGAAAGTATTCCACTGCTAAGAGTATATATATTTTAAAATCATTGAACCACATGATCTCTTGTAAGTTAAGCATTTTATGATTTTATGACTCCAGGAGTTCTCGGGCCATTTAGTTGATCTGTCCTTGGATGATAACATATATTCCATGTACTCTTCTGGATACCTGCCAAGATGGATGTAATGATGTCTCTACACTGCCTAGAGGTCTTCAACAGTGATAGTGAATATAGCCATTGAATTTCAATTCAGTTTCTGCATCACATGCTGCATGGGAAAAGCCCCCTGTATTTAGAAGGTAATATTCATAATTAGGAGTGCTTATAAATTTAGAGGCAGGTGTTAACATTAGTTTTTCTTTTTACTTGCTAATTTTTTTCTTTGCTGGAGCATTAAGCCCTTGACTATAATGTAAATTTAAAATATTTTATCTCAAAAATAAAAGAAGAAAGGGAAGAAGAGGAAAAGAAAAGAATAATAGGACAGAGGGAGGAAGGGAGAAAGGTAGAGATGGAAAATCATTATACTCTTAGGGTTGTATTTATGAACTATATTGAATCTGTTAAAAATGTTAAAAAAAAACAAAGTAAATACATTTTAGAAATTTCAAAGAGAAAGAAAGAAACCAGTGCTGTGAATATACATTCATTTGGAATGTACTATCATGTATATATGACGGTGGTATCACTGTTCCCTGTCAATAACACACATTATTTTATTTCTAAAATTATAAGTATTTTTCATGCAACTACCATAACAGATATTATTTACTGAGCCCTTTTCTTGGTTCAGGCACTGTGCTGGGTGCTTTTCATATCATTCCTCTAATTCTTGCAAAACCCATGCAAAGTTGATATTATTATTATATTATATTATATTATATTATATTATATTATATTATTATTATTCCCAAGAAGGAAATGTAGGCTTAGTAACTGAACCAATTCCTTTTTACTAAGGAGCTAGTCACAGAGCTGGAATGTAGGCCTTGTTCTTTCTCACCGGTAGTCCATCCTCCCCTTCTCTGCCATGTTTCAGTTCTCCTATACCTCAATCCATTCCTCTTATGATAAGGGGTTTCACTACTTAGAAAAGAAATACATCTATTAGGAACAGGCTGGACTCCAGCTCTTGCCTACAACACAAATTATCAACTTTGGCCACACATTGAAATAATCCAGGGAGAGGCTTTTAAAAACTTATTTATTTATTTAGGAAGGAATGAAGGGAAAGAGAGAGAGAGAGAGACTGCCGTCTGCATGTCTGCTCCACAAATGCCTGCACAGCTAGGACTGGGCTGAGGCCAAAGCTGGGAGCTGGGAACTCAATCAAGGTCTTCCCATATGAGTTTTAGGGACTCAAGTACTTGGGTCATCACCTGCTAGCTCCCAGGATACATATTAGAATAAAACTAGAATCAGAAGTAGGCCTGGGACTCAAACTTACACATTTGCATTGGAGATGCAGGTGTCCCGAGCAACATCTTAACTTCTAGTCCAAATCTCAATGCCAAACTAGAGGGCTTTTAATAAATGCTAATGCAGGGCCAGTGCTGTGGCATAGCAGGTAAAGCCACGGCCTGCAGTGCCAGCATCCCATATGGGCGCCTGTTCACATCCTGGCTGTTCCACTTCCAATCCAGCACTCTGCTATGGCCTGGGAAAGCAGTAGAAGATGGCCCAAGTCCTTGGGCTCCTGCACCCTCATGGGAGATCCAGAAGAAGCTCCTGGCTCCTGGCTTTGGAACAGCACAGCTCCTGCTGTTGCGGCCAATTGGGGAGTCAATCAGCGACTGCAAAACTCTCTCCCTCTCCCTCTCCCTCTCCCTCTCCCTCTCCCTCTCCCTCTCCCTCTCCCTCTCCCTCTCCCTCTCCCTCTCCCTCTCCCTCTCCCTCTCCCTCTCCCTCTCCCTCTCTCTCTCTGCCTCTCCTTCTCTCTGTGTAACTCGGACTTTCAAATAAATAAATAAATCTTTAAAAAAGTCAAGTTCATTTAAAAAAAATAAATAAATGCTGATACATGGGTCCCACTCTTTGCCTCTCTACTAAAACTATTCTTGATGTAAATTTGGACATTGGATTTGGTTTTATTTGTTTGTTTTAGTGCCCCAAACAGTTCTAACAGTGCAGCCAGGATTGAGAACCACTAACTAGAGGAATCCAAGGCATCAAAGCATCTCCAAGCTGTAATGAGCCATGTCCATGACCCGTGTTTCACCTCACTACAGATAATGCTTCTGTATAGAATTCTCTATTTTTTACTTCCATGAGAAACTCCTAATCATGTTTTAAAATTAAGACCTAGTGGACAGAAAGGAAATAAGAGGAACTGGAATCAAAAAGCATGCAAACATTCGGACTGATCTAAATATACAAGGGCTCATGCTCATTAACTGCTTCTTAGGATGTCTTAGCATATTCCATTATACATCCTGACAGCTTCTTCCTAAAACTTGTGTTTCTTTAATGTTTAGCTTCCATCATCTGGCCCAACTCCTTTTGGTCCTCTCACTTTTAGAAGAGATATTCTAATCACACCAGTTTCTGGGGACCTACCGTGAAGAAGGGAATGATGCCAGTATTCCAACTGCACTGTTTTTCCTAATCTCCTCCAGTAACAACCAAATCTATTGGGGATGTGCAGTGGGCTGCGGGGCTGGCAAGCTGATGGATAACAGTGGTGAGGGGCACACACAGCTTCCTCTCATGGGAGAGACTATTAAAGATTAAACAGGGAAGTTTACTGTCATCACTATCCTACAGATAGACTTGGATCTTAGTGGATGTGAAAAAGATTTTGAAAATGGAAAACATTGTAGGGAAAATAAATAAATCATATACACAGGGGCCTTTTCAAGTTTGTGGAAAAAAATGAAATTAAGAGATGTTTATCTTTGTGCAGAAAATTTTGAAGTCCATGCATACATATGTGGGTTCTTCAAAAAGTACACAGAAATGTTCATTATAGTGAAATTATTAATGTTTTGACACTCAAATGATCTCAAATTCTCCCAAGTTATACTTTGTTAAAACCTGAGAATTTTTATGGGAATTTGCAACATTGCTTAAATGACTAGCACTTAAATCTATAGATATTTGGTTCCCTTCATTTCGTTTCACAAAGTTATGTTTTTCTAAAATGTTCAGGGACAAGGGAAAAACTAACACAGAGCAGATTCTAAAGGAAAATAGAAAAAAAAACTTCATGATCAATCCACCCTCAGTATGAGCCTTGTCTTTTATCCAATGTTTATTATTTGCTTGTATCATATATATGGCAAGAGGCAAAAGGAAGAGGGAGATGAAAACATTATTTTATGGTTTGAAGATTTATGCCTTAGTATATTTTACATTTGGCATCTTAAAAAGAATCTGATAAAAAGCTTTGGCTTCTTTTCTTTCTGGATATGAATTGGCCAGTATTCTGATTTAGATAAGCGTTACATAGTTACATAGGTACAAATATTATAGGGGGAAAGAAAACACTCACTGAGCTCTGTTGTCACTAAGCAAACCTCTTCAGGTAGGATGACATTTCAGATGGGCTTTGGAGGATAAACAGAGAGGAAGCATAGCAGAGTAGTTACAGGAATGAATCTAAGATTTAGAAAAAATCTATATTGCAATTCAATGCTCAGTTCTTATTTGTTGAGGGACCAAGGATGGTCTTTCTATCTTAAATCATGAAATTCAGTAATTATATAATCACATTCCATTGTACCCTTTACTACACATTAATGTAATTATATACAATTATGTAATATGTAATATTGATTATAGATTTATAATAATGATAATACAAGTTTCTGTCTCAGGATTTATGTACCAAGTGGTATAACAAATGATGTACCAACCATTATCCCTGTCTGTTAAGAAGTGTCCAAAAAATGGCGGAGGTTGCAGCTGCTGCCAGCAATTGGCCAGATCCTAAGATACAGGACTGAACTCCCAGGCAGAAGTAGGAGTGCATGGGAGTGTGTTTAAAATATGCTGATGATGCCATGCCAGAGTGTGAAAACACATTGGGGTAGTATGATAAATGGAAGTGCATAATCAGAAACAGGGCTATGACAATTGGCAGCAGATGATGACATCTTCATCCGGGTTCCTGCAGCCTCCGTTTGGGTTTCATTTGCATCCCTCCATGCCTGCAGTGGCCCCCTGACAGCACCCTGAGAAGCTTTGGAGAGCAGGCCAGAGACTGCATAGGAAAATGGAATGGATGCCCTAGCCAGTAATAAGCAGTCCCCTTGCAGCCTTTTACATGGAATTAATCTTTTATTAAGAGAGGAAATTATGCCCAAATGCTTCGAGGGCTTTTTGCTCATGGTTTCCTGTGCCACGGGAAACTCACGCTCCTTGCAAGGGCCCTCCATCACAAGCAATCGTCTTTTAACATCTTTGGAAGTAGAAACTCTTGGGGTGGGGTTGGTGTGGCTTTTCTTTTTTGGCCCTGTGTGAATGAAGAGTTTGAGCACAGAATATGCCATTGGCTGCTCACTAAATCGCCACTTCGCAGACTGCTGGGAGAAGCTCAAAGCTGTGTGGGTGATGTTGAGAAGCAGACGGGGCGAGCTTAAAAAGGAATTTGGGAGCATGAGCTCTTTGAGAAATCAGAACTGTGCATACAGATCAGGGAGTGAGGACAGCCTGAGATTTTCATGAAGATGATAGGAAATGAGATGCATTAACAAATGTATGCAGCACGTTGGGTTACGTGCAAAGTGCCACCTAAGGATGGACTCTGCCCCTGCTGTTCTCATATCTGGTGGCAGCAACAAAGCTTCCCATGTGAGTCCAGGATGTTTCTGAGAGGTGAGGTGAAAGACAGGCAGGGGTGATATGATGGGGTAGCCTGGTCACACATAGGTCTGAGTGGATGGGTGCAGGTCATGAAAAAAAACAGAAGGACAGTGGTCCAGGAGCAAGGGGAGGTGTTGACTATTGTACTCTTATTGCCTTATCAGCTCCTCTCCCATCCTTAAGATGGGAGTGCCTAAGTAAGAAAAATGTAGCTACTATATAAGCTTTAAAAACAATGCATCTCATGTATTTGCATTCCAAGTTGGATATTTGTCAGCCATATGTTGAGTTTTTGGAGAGGTTTAGAAGCTGGCAAAGGAGAAGACTGAAGCTTTGGTGGTTTTTAGAAGAAAGTGTCCCACGAGCCAAATATGCTGTTTCTGATGGGTCTTGAGGCAGAGGACTGCACAGAGTGGGGGGCTTAGAGGTTATGTAGCTTTTGCACAGCAGTGGTTAAAGCCTTGCATTAGCAAGGTTATTTAAAAAAAAAGAAGAAAGCAAAGTGGGCAGAGAAGAAAGGAAGGAAAATATAAGAGGCAGGAAAAAAAAGAAAGGTGGAAAGAAGGAAGGAAAGGGAGATGGTGAAGGAAGAGGAGACAGCAGGAGAGGGAAACAGAGGAGGGAGGGAAAGAGGAGAGGTTGTGAGGGAGGAAGTGAAGAATGGAAGCAACGTAGAAGGAGGAGCTGTAAGAGTGAGGCTCTGAGCAGTGATCCCACCAGCACTTTCCGCCATGGGCACTCGAGCCAAGAATCATCTCTGTGATGGTTCCCAGAGGAGTGGATTCTGTATGACTTTTAAAGGTCCTTCTAAGTCCATCTTTTTCTGTGAAACTTTAGATTTTGAATAATGGGGCTGATTGGAAAATGCAAATATGAACCCTGTTTTTGTTGTTTTCTTGCAGATGTGCTTTTAAATGTCAAAGAGCAAAACTAGGATATTTTCCAAAGTCATAATGTGCAAAAAATGTGAAGTATCATTACTGCATGCCCAAGGCTGGCAGGTACACCATTTCTCTCAAATTCTTACAAACACATGACTCTTATGATCTGGTTCCTCCAAAGTGCAGCCCCCCACTTAACATTCAGATATGATTTCTTTATCAAAAATAGCAACCTAAGGAAAATTCTCACATATGTCAATTCAATACTATAATATTAGTCCCCAAATGCTTATTTTTGAGTGGAATTTAAAAAGTGCCTCTTGTAAATCTAGATCTTTCATAAAAGCATATGTAACTAATGTCTCTGTTCCTTTCTATAGAATTGGAGTTTTCCCAATTTATAAGCAAACTTTTAATTCTTCCTTGGGATGTGGGACTTGTAGAACCTGTAAATTGAGGTGTTGAAATGTTTCATTATTACAGTTGGAGCACTTGTTACATTATTACTTCCTATTGAACTTGTAATTAGAAAGTTATTCCAGACTCCAAGACAACATGTACTATTGATCCTGTTGGATAGATTTCCTTAGAGAAGCATGGCCCAGATCTCTGAACAGTCAGAGAGTTTGAGCTCCTGCTGGGTTTAGATTCTTTTTTTTTTTTTATTGGCCATGCAGATTTGGGACACTGACACTGATGTTTCCTGACGTTGGTGTATTGGGATGGCATTTTATTATTCCTGGATACTATGGCTGAAGTTTGTATAAACCACCACCTCTCCAGCTTTGCTAGTGGTTCTGTAATCTGAATAAAGACTTTCCATAGGTATACTTATTCCATCATCAATCAGCACATTTTTCTTTAAAAATATTTTCAATTGGAAATGATAAATGCATAACACTGATTTAAAGGTGTTTGTTCATGCTGGTAGACAGCCAAGACATTTTGTAGAGGAGCTCTCTGCACAAAGAGAAGGCGTGCCTCAATTGACTGGGAGCTATGAAAATTCATGAGCTGAACAATTTTCATTGATGTTTATTTAAGAGAAAAACAGAGTGGCTAATTTGGAGTAAATAAAAAAAGAATGTTGTCATTTTATGGACCTTGCAAATGGCAAATGATGTTTAATATGAGGAATGAACTTTGGCCATGCTAGTTTAAAGTCAGGAGGGAGCAAATCATACAAGGTCTTGAACTAGAAAATGAGGATTAGGGCTTTGTCCGAGTGGAGTTTGTGAGAGAAGGCTCTACACATCCTTGAGTTATATTCCTTACATTTAGAGAAAACAAAATGGATTTATAGGGAGAAGAGGTGCTGCTGAAATGTTCCTGGCAGAACAGGAGCAGGAACTTTGGCCTCCTGAGCCTTGGCTCCAGAATCGTGGTGCACCTCATGTAGGGGAACTCCCTTACCTTCATGTTATGCCAGGAAACTCCAAAGATTCAGCCTGGGTCATTTGAGATGGCTCCCCTGGCAATAACATTAGGTGGTGTGGGACCAGGCATGAGGAGGTATTGTTCAGTACTGACATACCTTGGGCTGGGGGACCATGTTTGGTGAGATTTGGAATTCTCTCTCTGGCTCTCATGCTGAAGAGGCCTAGCAGACTACTGAGTATACAGTTGACACTTAATGAATATGAGTTGAATAACTGCATATTTTTCCACCTTGCTATACTCTTTTGCTATAATGATCTTAATAAATTAGTGCTTTTATTACATACTACACCCTTATTAATCTTCATAACACCCCATTCTCTGTAAGGTCAAGTTCAAATACTCTTTCATTTAATTGGAATAATATTACATCCCTTAGCCTCTCATCTATCTCAATTTGAACAATCTTTCAAGCCCTACATTCATGTCTTGCTTTTGGTATAAGAACATCTTTGATTATCTTAGACTTCTTTCTCCTCTCCCTGAAGTCACATTGTATATAGCCAACAATCAGGATGATCAGAAATTGCTGTGGAATTAATACCTCCAGAAGCAAGCACCCTAACACAAGGCTATGGCAGTCAGAAGCACAATGCTAGGTACAGTTTTTAGAGTCACCAGTGGAATTGAACCACAGTGGCCCAAAGAGTTGACTCACTATACAATGCCTGTTGTTACTGATTTTTGTAAAACCTTTCTTCCTTCTCTCAGTGTTCCTATATCCTAACTTGTGCTTCCCAGGGTTCCCTCTTAGATATACTATCTGAACCCAAGTTCTTGGGTTGTTTCAGGGCTCAGATTTAAGAGAATCTACAGTTAGATATTTAGATACTTATTATACCACAGAGTGTCCACTATGCATCTATGCACATTACTGGGGCTAAAAATTACATTGATAGTAAATAGATACATAGAAGATGAATAAAAGTCATGTCCTATATCAAAAAAAGTTTTTTGGTGTCCCCTGGGCCTGGCAGGTTGTACTGAGCTCTGCATTCAT